>NC_137037.1:34733045-34760545 GCF_032717465.1 Coenobita brevimanus
AAGACGTGTTTGTAAGAATTACTACTATAAATCACCCAGAATCTAATATTCTTTATATCTGATTAGCGTAAAAATGTGCAAAAGACGATAGATGAATGTTATCGCGCGGTGAAACTCCTGTTCTCTCCCTCGCATCCATCCTTTGTCCCTCCCCACCCTCCCCTCCTCCTTCCCTCTCCCTCTATCCTTCATCTCCACTCCTCTCTCTCTCTCAGCCCTGTCTACCTTATATCACCCACAGCGCTAATCTACGTCATAAACCGCATTCTTCTCTATTTCTTGTCTATTCCTGTAACCTTTTTGCTCCTCAACATTAGAGAGTTTCATGCCATGCAACAGTCTCTTTCTCCCACTCGTTACTCCACACACGATGCAGCAGTTCGAAACTTTAGTGTTTCTGATACTGCTTCGTGATTCAGTGAACAGTATGAGGAGAATGGGAACATTTTCCTAGGGAAGAGAGAGGGCGAGAAGTAGGAGGAGTGGGCACAAATGTTTGTTTAATTTTGCCCACTGATATAATAGGCACAGACTTCCAGGCTCAAACAAATACTAACAAGGAATACATCACAAGAACGAGACCTCAATGTTCCTGTATCTCCCGGCTGTTGGTAGTGACAAAGGATGAAGAACAGAAAGACAACTGGAGAGGAGTGGGAAGGAGACAAGGAGGGTAAGAATGGGACGAGAACAGGAAGGAATATTGACAATAAACCTTGGATATAGTTGGTAGTACTGCAAGCAACTGGGAATAAGGCAGACTGAGTTTAGAAAACAGTCGAGAGAATTGCGATGCGCCAGTCGGGTTAGTGCCGTGGATAAATGAATGAAGGTAGAGAGGGTGGGGAGAGGAGACAGTGGAGAGGCATGAAAGTGAGTAGGGGGTAGGAGGGAGAGGGAGGGGTGGGGGGGACATCAGGAGGAGTAAAGGGGAGAGACGGGAAGGGAGCTTACGCACTGTTATAATGAAGAATACCAGAGTATTACGCTCATACGTCGTTCCATAACATTGTCAGCTCTTGCAGTTTTTTTACGCTAATCAATTACGGTATACAGAGAATTGTACTCTAGGCAGTCTCTACTGTAGTACCACTTTTGAAAAACACATCGTTAGAGTGTATAAAAGTGTATGTGGCCTTTACACTGTTGCCAGAGAAAAGGACTCGCATCACACTAGTAGACTTGCAGCGAATTTATGCTGACGACTGTACATGTATTGATATATATATATATATATATATATATATATATATATATATATATATATTGTTACGGAACAGAGAAAGATAATGTACACTTTAAGTGAGAATACGAAGAGTCACTACTGTCCCGTAAAGTTCCAGGTTCAAAACAAAAGAGTTAGGTAAAATTACAAGTTAAAGTTTAATGCTTAAATTAACAACAAAACATTCAGGACTCATAAGGATAATGTAATGGCAAAAATAGGTTAAATATATGGTTAACTGCAATAGCCTCTATTAACACGAAATTAGCAAGAGTAAATTTATCTAAGTCAGCCCTGATAAAATGAGATACCAGATAATACTCAGTGAATGCCAGATAAATAATTACAGATACAAACTATTATAAAAAATGACTGACATAAAGAACCCCACACGAATTACAAAAACTTCACTAGGCCCACAAATCAAACTCATGCTATACAGTACAAGAAAAAATGCAACAACAGTTATACTCAAATTACACACAGCTGCTAGATGGTTGGAGATTTCTTGAGCACTCACAATAATAATATCTGTACAGGGGAGGACAGAGATGTGAACAAAATGAGGAGCAGATCTAAGTGGCAATGATGCAGAGACTGAGCTCATTATATAGGGGCCAGCAGAGCCTGATACAACTTGTAAGAAGGACGCGCAAATGAAGCCATGGGGACAAAGAGCTGAAAATCCCGCAAAGTATAACAGAGAGAACGACTTACTCTACTATAACGGTAGAAGGGGGGGACTGAGGCAGAACACGCTCGTGATCAAACATGCAGCAACTGTGCGTTAAAATTACACAAAGGATGATGAAATCATAGGCTATGTAACACCTCCCCACAAAGAAAAAGAAATTTACAAAGGAAATTTCTTATTACTCTAAAACAATCTGTACATGGCATTACAGAACATGCAAAAGCCTTTCCTAGTGTTACAAAACATGAGATCTCCCTAGCACGTTCAGTCATAGGTACTTGCCAGTATCCCTTTAACAAATCAAACTTACTTATGTACCTAGCCTTTCCGATCTTGTCTATGCAATCTTCCACACGAGGGAGAGGGTAAGTGTCTGTTTTGGTTATCTGATTAACACGTCTGTAGTCGATGCAAAGCCTCTGTGACCCACCTGGCTTAGGGACTAGAGTGACAGGAGAACTCCACTCGCTCTGACAGGGCTCAATCATCTTGTGGTCCAACAGGTAGCCAAGCTCCTTCTGGATGAGAGGAACTTTCACTGGGTTCACACGGTAAGGAGGCAGTTTAATTGGCTTTGCGTCTCCAACATCGACATCATGCATCAACAGAGTGGTTCTTCCTGGAGTGGCACGGAACACTTGCGGGTACTCCTGCAGTAATGCCGAAAACTCCTGCCTTTCCTTGGGAGGTAGATGAGAAAGCTTAGTCTGGAGATCATTCATGATATCAGGATTCTTCCCCAAACTATCACTCAGGCTCATGCTGCATGGGAGAACTTCACTTGTAGACTCGGGTGGAACAGCTACAGTGCAGACTGGATTATTTTCGTCCCGCCTGTGATATAACTTTAGCATGTTGATGTGACATAGTTGCTTGTTCTTTCTACGATCTGGTGTGGCGATGACACAGTTGACATCACTGAGTTTCTTCTCCACGAAATAAGGACCACTAAACTTGGCTTGAAGAGGTTGCCCATGAACTGGTAGCAGAATCAAAACCTGATCTCCTGGCTGAAAGTGGCGTAACCTGGACTTCTTATCATACCAAGTCTTCATCTTCTCCTGAGCAGCTCCTAAATTCTCTCTCGCCAGCTGTAAAGCAGTGGACAGCCGTTCTTTGAAATTCATCACATACTCCAGCAGGTTGACGTCATCTTCCTCCGACAGCCAGCATTCCTTGAGTAACTTAAGGGGTCCTCTTACTTCATGGCCAAACAGTAGTTCAAAAGGTGAGAAGCCCAGTGATTCATTTGGAGATTCTCTTGCAGCAAACACAACGAATGGAAGACCTTTATCCCAGTCTTTCTGATGTTCCAAACAGTATTTCTTGAGCATCGATTTGAGTGTTTGATGATATCTCTCCAACGCTCCTTGGGTCTGGGGATAGTAAGCTGAAGACGTGATCTGGGTGATGCCCAATTCTTTCAGAGACTGCTTGAAAATGTTTGACATGAAATTACTTCCCCGGTCTGACTGTACCTCCTTGGGCAGACCAAACTTTGTGAAAAACCCTAGCATTTCCTTAACCACGTTCTTTGCTGAGATGTTTCTAAGTGGAATGGCTTCAGGATAACGAGTAGCCATATCAATCATGGTCAACACATAACAAAATCCTGAAGAAGTCTTAGGAAGAGGGCCCACAATATCCACCAACACACGGGTGAAAGGCGCCTCAAAAGGAGGAATGGGAACTAGAGGTGCAACCTTTTCGGTCTGATTACACTTCCCCACAACTTGACAGGTGTGACAAGACTTACAATACCAGGAAACATCCCTGAAGATACCTGGCCAATAGAAGTGTTTCAAAATGCGTGTCACAGTCTTCCTCACTCCAAGGTGTCCTGCCAAACTGGAATCATGAGCCACTCGAATGATATCCTGCCTACAAACACGAGGGATGACAACTTGATGTACAACCTCCCATTCACAGTCGGCCGATGCTGTTGGGGGTCTCCACTTCCTCATAAGTACTCCTGACTTTACATAATAACAAGTAGAAGCACCGGCTGACTCTTCTTCACTGTAAGCAGAGTTAGCTAGACCTTTCAACTCAGGGTCAGCAACCTGCAACTCAACCAACTCTTGACGAGACAAATTATCAACACTACGGGGTACTGCCTCATCTGGTGAGTGGTCCAAATTAGCAAGAAAAGTGTCAGCTAGGATAACATCATCATCATCATTATCCTCTAAATCACCAGTAACTTTAGACTTAGCCCTAGTGACAGCACATGCAGGGAACACATCAGGGACATCACAATCCCGGGACACAGCCACTGGCTCACTAGACAACTGAGGAGCTGGACACACTTGACTTCCACCAATATCATTTCCAAGTAAGAAAGTTACACCTGACATTGGGAGTGTCTCAACCAACCCAACCATAACGGAGCCATTAACAAAACCAGACTCTAAATTCACTCTGCACAGAGGGACAGAGAAGTAATTATTTCCTACACCTTGTAAGATTACAGTTTCATCAGAGGAATTAACATTAGAGCCTAGAACACTGGTCAGCATAAGGGATTGGCAAGCACCTGTATCACGATATATTTGAACTGATTTCCTGTCATTACTGTCCAGAGGACTGACAAAACCTTCAGACAGGAAATTAGCACATGAACTCTTGAGAGTGTCACCCACGTTACTGCTCAAAAGAGGAGCTCCATCATGAGAATTTAAGTTAACCCTCAAAGCAGGTTCAATTAACTTAGTTAAAGAATTCTGGGAACTCTCAAGAGTGGACACTAGACCAATTGACTGAATATTTAAAGACTCCTTTTTGTTCACATCACGCTGTCTCCTGAAACATCTCTCCGTAGTATGACCAAGCTTACTACAATAAGTACATTTACTTTTCTGAAATCTAGAGGTGAAGCTGGTATTTACTTCCTGAGAAACATCATCCTTATTCTCTTTCCTGTTACCTGTACTCTGAGTAGAGGCAACGTACTTACTCTCAGCTTTCCCTTTTTCTCTAGAATATCTCTTGTGAGTGAGAACATACTCATCAGCTAAAACTGCAGCATCAGACAAATTATCTATCCTTTTCTCATCAAGATATAGGCTTACATCTTTACTAATACACCTTTTGAAATCCTCCAGCAAAATCATCTGCTTAAATTTACCAAAATCAGAATCCACATTCTTAGAATTTAACCACTGCTCCAACAAATCTTCTTTGATTTTTGCATACTCAACATGGGATTGCTTATCTTGCTTGTAAGTTGTCCTAAATTTTACTCTATAAGCTTCAGGAACAAGCTCATAGGCCTTAAGAATCAAGCTCTTAACTACATCATAATTATCACATTGATCCTGAGGCAAAGATGCATAAGTTACTTGAGCTTTACCGGTGAGAACAGTTTGAAGGAGTACTGGCCAATACTTCTTTGGCCAATTAAAACCTGTAGCTACCCTCTCAAACAACTGAAAATACTTTGTTAAATCAGATTCATTAAAAGGAGGGACAAGTTTAACATTTTTAGCCACATCAAAGCCATCAGAGCTAGATGATCCAGTTCCACCTTGTTTCATGCGATACTCATGGTCTGCCTGAATCCTAGCAATTTCAACTTGTGCCTCAGCCTCCCTAGTACGGGCCTCCTGCAGGGCTAGCTGTAACTTAGCTAATTCAATCTGCGTTTGCTCATTTGGAGGAGTTACATTAAACAAGCTTTCATTTATCATGTCAACAATCTGATCTTTAGAATGATGAGAACGAACAACAATTCCCAATTGTTGAGCAACAAGCTTAAGTTCATTCTTTGTTCTGTTTTCTATATCACACACTGTTTGCACATTTGACAAAAAATCTTTGGCTTCATCAAGTGTAGAAATAGTAGCCATCATGAATATATCACAGTCACAAAATATCAAACAATATCCTTATGATAATATCCTGAATATCCTGGCGAGGTCGCCAAATTCATGTTACGGAACAGAGAAAGATAATGTACACTTTAAGTGAGAATACGAAGAGTCACTACTGTCCCGTAAAGTTCCAGGTTCAAAACAAAAGAGTTAGGTAAAATTACAAGTTAAAGTTTAATGCTTAAATTAACAACAAAACATTCAGGACTCATAAGGATAATGTAATGGCAAAAATAGGTTAAATATATGGTTAACTGCAATAGCCTCTATTAACACGAAATTAGCAAGAGTAAATTTATCTAAGTCAGCCCTGATAAAATGAGATACCAGATAATACTCAGTGAATGCCAGATAAATAATTACAGATACAAACTATTATCAAAAATGACTGACATAAAGAACCCCACACGAATTACAAAAACTTCACTAGGCCCACTAATCAAACTTATGCTATACAGTACAAGAAAAAATGCAACAACAGTTATACTCAAATTACACACAGCTGCTAGATGGTTGGAGGTTTCTTGAGCACTCACAATAATAATATCTGTACAGGGGAGGACAGAGATGTGAACAAAATGAGGAGCAGATCTAAGTGGCAATGATGCAGAGACTGAGCTCATTATATAGGGGCCAGCAGAGCCTGATACAACTTGTAAGAAGGACGCGCAAATGAAGCCATGGGGACAAAGAGCTGAAAATCCCGCAAAGTATAACAGAGAGAACGACTTACTCTACTATAACGGTAGAAGGGGGGGACTGAGGCAGAACACGCTCGTGATCAAACATGCAGCAACTGTGCGTTAAAATTACACAAAGGATGATGAAATCATAGGCTATGTAACAATATATATATATATATATATATATATATATATATATATATATATATATATATATATACACAATATTTATCTATCTATTTAAATGTATATAATATATATGTATATATGTATGTATATATGCATATATATATGTGTGAGTGTGTGTGTGTGTGTGTGTGTGTGTATAATCAAAGAAAAAGTCGTGTCGTGATATTTGGTGAAAATATCTGCTCAAAGACTATTATTTTGGAGCGGTCTGCTTTGTGTCGATCGATCGGTTGGTAGCACTGACTTGAGTTGCCATTTGCTGCAGGTGATCTGCCTGCGGATGCCAGCATATTCTTCTTCGGGAAAACGAAACTAATCTTCATAAATAATAAATCTATCTGACTGCTGTTTTTATTTAGTGTTTATGACGCTTTTCTCAACTTTTCTTTTTTAATGACCACATTTGCAACGTTATAATTCAGTTAGCTAAAGAGGTGTTCGAAGGTCATTTGTCCATCTTTAACTATATTAGCTAATCAGGTTGATAATTATGACCTGGGACATTATTTACCGGTGTTGTAAAACAAAATTCACTACAGTATTTGAAATGTGCTCTCCTGCCGCCAACCCCGCTACGGAGCCGCAGCCCCTCCCCCATCCCAGGACACCACAGTGGGCCGGGGAAGCGCAATGCTGGCCCAGAGCGAGACGGGCTCAGGTGCACCCCGACCTTGTGTCCCTCTTCCCCTCAACCTGCCCAACAACGATGTCGCACGGATGCGAAACTACTTCTCGGCTGGACCAGCTCTCGTCAGCATAGGGGTGGGACTGCTCCAGATTCACTTCCAGGCAGCACCGCGGTAACAGCCACAGGACGTACCGGGGAGGTAATGGCCTCCGTACGTCCCTCGGCTGTTTCCCCTTGCAGCACCGCGACGATGGCCACTGTACACGTCGGGGAAGGAACGGCCACTGTACAGTCGTGGCCATAAATAATCACCTATCCCCCTGTACTTCGTGCCTCAGACTGGCTCCTTTACGCTCGGCAAGTCACACTGGAGTAAGAGGGGCTGAGAGGGAGGGGCCAGAGAGAGAAAGGAAGGTGGGCGGGGGGACGAGCGATGGTGCTTGGGTGGAGTGAGGGAGGGGAGGGAGGGTAGGTAGGGAGAATGAATACTGTTTGCCACTGTGGAGTGGATGTGGAGTGGTTGCATTGAGGCAGTTGGACAAAATTCAAAATAAAGCCATTAGATTAGTCAATAATCCTGCCATTACGCAGGACCCTCCTCCATCATCAGTACCGGTACGTAGAGATGTTGTTTTTCTAGCATTATTTTACCGCTAATTTTACCGTAAGTGCTCTGACAAACTTGCTTCAATTGTGCCTCCCCTTCATATCTTTTCCCGAAATATTCGGGCAGCTGGGCCTCATAATTCGTCTATTCTCTTTCATTCAGGGTATCAGATAAAGGAGTTACTATTCGATAGATAATGCTGCATTACACCTTGTGTAGCGGCGTCAGACAACAAACTTTCGATAGGTGGTGATATCAAGGACTGGCTCGTGAGAGAAGTACACTGACGTGACAGATCAGATGGTGATATCAAGGACTGGCTCATGAGAGAAGTATACTGACGTGATATCAAATACTAGTGCAGAGCCATCGAGATTGTGTGGGCCCAGATTGTCAATGCGAGGAAGCCAGAGAACGAGAGGACATGGGCCCGCCTCCTTCAGGACCAACACACCAAGGACGAGTGGGAGCTGTTCAAATGAAACCAGCAAACCATCAGCAACATTGTTTCCCCAGTGCCGCGACGCCTGCATGAGATTTTTAAGGCATGAGGCCACTGAACTACTTACTAAGCCTTTCCTGGTTGCTTCGCCTGACCAGTGTCGGTAATCATTGACAGATATATTCTGGGAGTTTGGGTAGGATTTTGTTTCATTTTCCCTCCAACAGATTATGAGAGATACCGTTATCATAACCAGCCATGAGTACAGACATCAAATTTATTTACCTTTTATGCACAGTTATTTTAAATAGCCTTTTCATATGAAGATGTCATTAAATGATTATTGAACTGACATGATGATGACTGTATAGAGCGAGTGTATACCGCGAGGGTGATCATATTTACAGTGGACACAGCCATGTCAAAGGTTGTATATAATATTATTTCCAAAAAGTAGTTACATGTAAGGGTAGATGACGTTTCTTACACAAACATTACGGAAGTCAAAGCCATCAAGATTCCATTCTGTGTCTGAAGTCAAAATACACGGATAAACACAAATATCTGGCTCCTCACTAATGATTGATATCACATCAGTATATTTCTCACACGAGCCAGTCCATGATATCACCACCTATCTAAAGCTTGTTATCTGACGCCGCTATACAAGGTGTGATGCACCTTAATCTACAGAATAGTAACTCCTTTATATGATGCCCTGAATGAAAGAAAATAGACAAATTATGTGGCCACAACTTCGTATTTCATTCTCTCTCCCCTACCTACCCTCCCTCCTCTCTCTCAATCCACCCCAGCACCACCGCTCGTCCCCCCACCCGCCTTCCCTTCTCTCTCTGGCCCCTCTTCTCAGCCCCTCTTACTCCAGTGTGACTTGCCGCGCATAAACAAGCCAGTCTGAGGCACGGGGTACAGGAGGATAGGTGATTATTTATGGTCACGACTGTACATTCTTCTGCTGCAACCACATCTGGAGCCTGCCTCGGTGTGACGGCCACTGTACACACATCGAAAGGCAAAGGTAGGAGGAGTGGAACCACGACAACAGCCATTGTATGCGTCTGGGAGGGAACGGCCACTGTACGTCCCTTATCCATCTCCTCCTCCTCCTACTGGAGTAGCTCTGGGGTAACGGCCACAGGACGTACCGGGGATGGAACAGCCACTGTACATCCCTCAGCTACTTCCCGTTGGGCAGGCAGACCCACAGTGACGGCCACTGTATGCGCCAGGGAGGGAACAGTCACTGTACGTCCCTCATTTGCCTCTTCCTCCTTCAGAAGCAGCACTGCGGCGATGGCTACTGTACGCGCCGGGGAAAGGACGGCCACTGTACCCCCTTCGTCCACAGTCCCGAGGGTTCTCCCGGAGGAGAATGTCACCTGTGCAGCCATGTGGGATGCCCTTCTGTCTCTCCCTCCAGGTGTGGTTCCCCGGAGGTGCTGCCATTCCAGGAGTGTTGGCTAGGCCCGGTCAATGAAGGCAGGATCCACACCCTCCAGCTTGCCCCTGGACGATGCCGGGTCCTGATGGACGCCCCATGGACGAGGTGTCACAGCCAACCCGACGGCGTCCCAACCTAGAGGCATCAACAGTTTCAGGTCTCCTAGGGCCAGTCCTCGGACCCCAGGGCGGGACCGCCCGGGCCCCACTCACCATCGGCCCTCTGCCCAGAGTACGAAGTGGCAGGCCTGACTCCTGAAGCTGTTTGGCCCCAGCCCCGAGGGCCCCTCACCAGATTGAGGCCCTGACAAGAGAGGGCCTCCCTGCACCCCAGACCAGAAACATGCTCGGTAGCAGTCCCGTGCCTACTGCAGGAGAGCTCACCTGTAGGGCTCCCTCCGACTCCTGGGTGCCACCTTGACTAAGCCTAGACATCGGCAGCACAGTGATGACAGAGTGAGATCCCAGTGTCATGATAGAGACTAAGTAGTGTCATTGCCCGTGTATTCTAAAGACAGACAGGAACACCACCAGTAAAGTGTCTCTAACCTAACGTAGTCAGTATGCTATATCAGTGCCTAAGTTCCCAAGACTAGAGCAATATACAAGTGTGTGGCGATACCTACTGTAAGTGCAGCAAACAAGTGTACTACGCAAAGTCTGAGGAGACAGACTGTATGAACAGTGTCATCATACCTATGTAGTATTCTCTTGTACAATAACTCAGGTATAATCACAATGTCTGTGTGACGTAATGTATTATTAACTAGCCTGTCACTATACCCGTTCCACATCTAGTGCACCATTGTATGTATATCGTAAGGGAAACTGGATTAAGGCAATATACTGTATGTGTTAAGGTGTCTTGCCGAGTTTTTATGCCCTGTTTCTTTGTAAGTGTTCTATTTCCGGTCTAGAAAGAGGACCCTGCTCAGTCGCTGGTGTTTTTAGGACGAGAAGTCGACCTAAAAACACCCAGCATAACAGTATTCAACACGTGAGAACAGAGTTATTCTATTACGATAAATTATTACTTTTTTTCTTTAGAGTGGCTAGCAAACTGAATCCCACAGACGAGTTCGAACACATAAACCAGACGACCGAAGTCTACACACAACTGTCCGTGTGCTTCACTCTAGGTGCACTTCGTTTCTTATGGCGTAAGCACTGCTTGCGCCTGCTGCTTCCATCGTTGTGATTATATCCTGGTCCTATAGTGTTGTGGTAAGACGAGGACGACCTGAACCATGACGATTCTCTGTTGTGCCTTCTTCCTGAATTCCCAATCCACCTTTCCATGGTTATGCTTATACCAAATGTTTGAGCATTCTAATAAGGCATCGCCTTCCGTAAATAAAGGGAGATCATGCCGCCTCTCATACCCCTATTAATTGGATGCATGTTGCTTGACCTCTCCATACCATGACGTTTTGTGGTAAGATGTAAGATGAAATGTCAGGTGATCATCGCCTAACCGTTGGCGTTTCGTCTCTCATACGAAGTTCGGGCTCAGCAATTCTTGCGAATCATGTTAAGGTTTCGGAATTTCATGAGTTCATTCATGCCGTCATCCCATCAGTAGCAGATATGAAGCTTGAGGAAGTCAGGGTAGCCAACCACGAACATGTAACTGGGGTAGAGATATCATAATGTTGCAAGTGCTGCACTTAATCTTCGGACAAAACCGCGACACGACTTTTGTCTTTGTACAGTCATAAGAAACAGTATCGTTACCCCCAGGACTGCTCAATACGAAACGAACGTTAGCTGGGCTATGTGGGCGGGTCATTGCTGTTCGCCCCTCCCCTATATAGTGCTGCCATATCACAATCCCATTGCAAGAATTGGAATAATGAGCAAGAATGAGCCACCTGGCAGGGAAATATATAAGATGTGTTTGCGTTACAATGAGCGCCCCGCCGGGGATTAATAATGAAACTCGGCACGTTTATTATTTTCCTACTATTCAACACTTATTATCTATAGAATACAACAAATAAATTATTTTGAATGGTATTAAATCTATAGGCATCGACTCTGTGTGTGCGTGTGTGTGTGTGTTTAATGAATAGTCTAGCAGGGGTGCACGAGTTCATTTGTTTGCTTTAGATGAGTGGTTAACTGCTTCAGATGGATGCTTCAGACGTCTAGAGGCTGTTTTCGAAGTAGGGGTGGGTATACAAAATATTAAAGCAATGAGACTAAACATGTAGTATTATTTTCCTTCTACTCAACATTTATTATATGTAGAAAGCAGTACATATCATTATTACACTGAAATTTACTAAGTTGGCTTGTATCGGCTGAAGTACTATCATACGTCTGGTATGGGTGCACATACTCATTGCCCATCTGCATGTGTGTTGCCGACTTCAGACCATTCGGTTATATTTTTATTTAATGAATTCGGTGCCGGATAATAAAACATACTGTCTCTATGCACAGAGGCCAAACGATCTAATTAGCTTTCATTACCTCTAGCACAAATTCTAATATCTGTGTCTCACATAACCGACATTGACGGGTTTGCGGTACAAACTTTCCTGTCCCGTCATTCCACAACACTTCGTCGTTGTGTCATAGTGCATAGCTCTGAACACCTCCGGACAGAAATTCGTGACACACGATAATCTGCCACCAGAGGTCAGGTTAATCGCACACGTCTACCCCCCCCCTAACTCCCCCTCCTTATCCCCACTAAAACACTGATTTGTTAGGCGGATGGATCGGAGATATGAAGCTTCGCTCACTCTCACGTCTTGCTGCATGTAATGTTACATTCATTTATCTTACTATTAGGTGTATTATCAAGTGTATAGATCCATCTTAAGTTCCATGAGGAGTGATTATATCTAAGTTTTAGCAGATTTCAATACAATAATCTTAATGTATAGAGTCTGGTTTCCAAATAGTTATCCTACGTGTTCTAAGCGATAGACTAAATCCAAGTAACAGTTAAAAGTTATATGGCCAGATAAGTCCCTCTCTTGCCTTGTCATGTAGACAGCCACATATACACTCACCTACTTATCCACCTGTCCACTCAATCCATCCAACACAACCCACCGACCTCACCCTTGCCACCCAGCCAACCCATCGATCCCTGCTATCCACCCTGCTAACCCATGAATGCCACACACTAAGTTCACCCAACAATACCACTCAACAAATTCACTCATTCACTACTCCACCCTGAACCCATCCAGCCACCCAATCCAACGACCCACTTAGATCATCCCGACCACGCAATCGTCTCAGCCACCGTGGCGGCCAACGGTACCCACTCACCCTGGCGACTCACTTTGCCCACACATCCCGACAACCTATCTTGCCCCTACCACCCACTCTCACCACTCACAAATTCCACCCACGCTTCCCACTCACGAATTCCACCCATCCTGGTCACCCAACAATGCCATCCATCTCATCCATCCACACAACCCTCCCACCTCACCCTGCTCATCCACCAATGCTGGGAACGCTACTAATAAGAAGTAGCGGCGCTCCCATTCCCGTTACTAGCTCAACAAAGTAGTGGCGTTACTGGTTTCGCTACTTCATACGAAATGTAGCGGCGCTCCCGCTCCCGCTGCTTTGGATAAGAAAAAGGTACACGAAGGAAAGGCTAACAAAAATCTGTGATATAGCAATACACTATATACTGTTTTCGATAATATTAGTCAGTCTGAGTGGTTATGTTGTGTACCAGTAATGTCAGTATATACTTATATTGAGAATTTAAAAAAATCATATACATGTCGGTGTCACTTTAATGAAGCTTAGAGCCGAAGGTACAGAAAAAGCTATTTACTGTATAATGTAACAAATGTTCTTTTACATTGTTACCTAGTATACCTACTGAAAGTAACATACGTAAATAAAAGGCAAGAAAATGTGGCCTACCATTGATACATATTATAGAGATTTATTTTATTTTCAATGATAACTATTTAAGATATGTACGAAAACGAAAGTAAAAATGAACTGGGGCTTTCTTTTAAAGGCTGTTTATACAATAGCAATGTTCCTTTCCATTAAACTGAAAGTAACATACTGTTACGAAAAAGTAACGTAGTGAGTAAGAATTAGTCTGAAGGAGAGTGAGGGAAAGAGCGGGAGTTAGAGACGGGGATAGTTAGAGGTGTGTGTGTGTGTGTGTGTGTGTGTGGCCTACATCTAGCTGACATCCTTATTTATCTTTACTTAATTTAAATGATCGATAATTAACTAGCAAATTCGTCTAATTATTGCAAAATTACTATAAATAATAATTAATAAACTACTGATGTATATAAAGTAGAACAAACATCATTAACTGACAAAATTGACGAAAGTATTATTTATCGTCATTAATAAATACATCCAAACCTTGGGCATATCTATATGTACTCACCGACTCCGGACCTGTATTTGTCGCGTGAGTAGCGAGGAGCGCGGTAACGCGTGAGTACGGCCAAAAAGTAGCGGCGCTCTCAGTTCCGCTACTGGCTAAAAAAAATAATGGCGTTACCACCATCGCTATTAAAATAGTAGCGGCGCTATTCCCAGCTTTGCCATCCACCCATCCTGTCCACCCACTCCTCCCACCGACCTACCCGCCGATCCACCCGTCTTATCCAACCCCATTCACTCCGATACCCCATTCACCCATTTGAACCCGACTTATCCATCAAACTCATCTTATCCAAACCTAACTTACCGACCCATCCCCGACCACCCACACATCCAGCCACCTACCCATCAGCCCACCAAACGCATCCACTCACTAACCCAATTACCCCTCCAACCCACCCAAAACCATTCCACACACCACACCCAACAACTGTCCCCCCCCCCCTTACTCTCCACCATTACCACTGTCCACCCACCCTGGCGATGCAACGAACTACCATACCCACCAACTCAACCTCCTCAACTCCACCCACCCAACCAACTGACACACACACACACACACACACACACACACACACACACACACACACAAAGAGAGAGAGAGAGAGAGAGAGAGAGAGAGAGAGAGAGAGAGAGAGAGAGAGAGAGAGAGAGAGAGAACATGCATAAACAGACAGACAGACAGAAACACACACACACACACACACACACACACACACACACACACACACACATTGTTCCCCTAGTCAAGAAAGGAAATAAACAGAATCCACTCAACTACAGACCAATATCTCTGACCGGTGTTGTATGCAAGGTGCTAGAAAAACTAATGAGAGAACTTTAAGTAAACCAACTGCAATAATACAATATGATAACAGAAAGACAGTTCGGTTTTAGAAAAGAAAAATTGTTAAAAACCTTTTAAACTACTATGACAGAGTTGCAGAAACACAAGGGAAAAGAGAAGGATGGGTGGACGGTATCAATTTTGATATTAAGGAAGCATTTGACGGAATACTGCACCAAAGACTTCTATGGAAGCTGTACCATTAAGGAGGAATCCAAGGTAATCTGTTCTGTTGGATGCAGGATTTTCTCAGAAAAGGGAAATGAGAACAGTACTAAAGAGTAATTACTCATCATAGAGGGAAGTGACTAGCGGAGTTCCACAGGGCTCAGTGATGGCACCAATTATGTTTTTAGTATATATTAATGATATAGGCTAGACAGGAACATTTGAATGGGATGCTATCTAAATTTGTTTGCTGATGATGCAAAAATACAAAAGAGAATTACAGACTCTTATAGAGAGCTACAAGAAGAATTAAACAGGCTTCATAAATAGTGCAATGGATGGCAAATGGAGGTCAATGTGGACAAATGCCATGCAATTAAGTTTGGTAAAAGTGGAAGAGGACCATATCGGGATCATAAGATAAGAAGTTCAACCCTACACATTTCAGAAAAGAAGGACCTAGGAGTGATTATCAATTGTAGACTTTTTCTCCGGCAGACCACGTAAGTGAGAAGGTACGAAACATGCACACACTGTTTGTAATATGAGGATAGTATTCACGTATATAAATGAAGGCATGCCGAGAAAGATAATTACCTCATTCATCAGACCAAACCTCGAATTTGCATCAGTGGTTTAGAATCCTTATCTCAAAAAACACATAGATAAGATTGAAAAAGTACAATGGGCTGCTACAAGATGGGTACCAAGCATAAAGGATCTAAGCCATGAAGAAAGACTAGAAAAACTGAACCTACCAATACTACAAAAGAGAAGGAAGAGGAAACATGATGACGCTATATAAATACATCTCAGGGAATGAAAGAATAGACATCAGTGAGTATATATATAAACTATGGGGAAGCATCATCAAGAGGACAATGAAAAAAACAAAAAAACAAAAAGAGAGGTGAGAAAGACGTAAAGAAATTCAGTTTCCCAAATAGGGCAATTGATCAGTGGAATGCGCTACCGAATGAATAATGCGTGCCAAACTATTCATAAATTTAAGGATATGCATGATAAAAATGGTTTAATACACAGGACAGTACAAGCCTGACTATTTCCTGTAAAGATACAATTAAGTAAGAACAATTAGATAAGAACAGATATATGCACACACACACACACACACACACACACACACACACACACACACACACACACACACACACACACACACACACACACACACACACACACACACACACACTGATGCGGAAGGGTGGGAAAGGATGGAGGGAGGATTTGGGGACGATGAAGGGGACGGGTGAAATGTGGAAGTGTATAATAGCAGCTTGCACAGTACGGTACATTGACTCGTATATCCGATATAAACCCTTTAATTCAGCTATGTTATAGATGTGTTTCCATTAGGATTCCATGATATGCCACCCAACTGGCAACAGTTTTAATGAGCGAATACTTCGGTAAAATATTAAATATCATAACTATGTTTGTTTCAATATTACATGCTGTTCATACTGTTCAATGATTATACAGTTAACCATCAAACAGTAATTCGTAAGACGTGGGGCCAATCTTCCTCTAGTCTAGTCCGGTTTTCAGGTATTTGGACAATTCCAGGCATTTTGGAGTCAAAGTTGGCAGATGAGCTTTTCTAGGGTGTTTTTTTGTGCAAAATCCATTTTTGCTGTTTGCCAAGCTGTATCTCTCAAGCTGACACCGTCAGACGGGTAAATGCAAGATGGCCGCCTTAAACCCAAAAGCATCATTTTTACAAGTGGTGCCTCGTCCGTATATCATTATGACGACCGTAAAACCTTATTAAAACCTATTATAAAGTTATTGTACATTAATTATTTTATTGATATTACTTTTCTCTTAATTAAGTAATAAACCTAAACATAAATCCAGGATGGCTGACAACACATTTATATAACAACAAGTTGCAGATTGCAAATTGATGAATAGGCATAGTGGCAGTGTGTTTTACACAGTGTCATTGTTGGGCTTCGACATTGTTACAATCGTCATCGGATGTTCTACATCTGCATGCAGCTGTACAACGCAAGTGGGACTTTTTACATTTGCAACGTGCACTCATACATCGGTTGGCGCAGTTGCTGGTGATCAGTTCCACACATGAGTCTGGGACTGGGGGTAGGGACATCAGCAATGGCATCAGTGATGCACTTTCCATCCTCCATCCCATCGTCTCTGGTTGAGGTAGTTCTGGATACTGTTCATTTGCCTGTCGCCACACAGCTGTTTGATAGTGAGCTCTTTGGATGTGAAATGAAAGGGCATCACCAGTTGGAGGAAGAGTCTCTGGAGCACTGGACTTCACGAACAGGATTTCACGCGCCTTGTTGACTGTTGTGACGTTGGAGACATTGTACAACTTACAGATGAATAATTCAGCGTTCTTCGCTGTCGCGTCATCGAGTTCACCTTGACCTAGACCTTCATGAAGGCGAGAGTGTTCTTGAAACACTTTCCAGCAAGTTTTCTTTCCATGCCTGAAGAGGTATGAAGTTGTGTCACTACCAGTGATGGCGTGAAACGCTGTAATGGATACCATCTTATCGTTATCAAAAGCAAGGCGTTCCACAATGGTGTGTATAGGAATATACTTCCTGTTTGCAGCTGTTCCTGCCTTCAACCAAACTTTGTCACTGGGCATTTTGTGGAAATGTGCAAGTAGTAATACCAGGACATCTGTGTCACGTGCAGCTATCACAGTGCTAGAGGCTTGAATTTCTGTACAATGAAGAATCATTCTTGTATCTGCCTCTTCGTGCCGAGCTTTGAGTTTGTCTGTGTCCACTTCTGGATCCGATGATTCCACCTGTTCTTCATCGACGAATCCGCCAGATACCACAACAGTTTTGTTTGCTGAAACCTTCAGCATCAGTTGTTGTGAGAGGAAATTGGCCAAGTCTGCCTTGTTTTCAGGGTGTGCCATGAAAGTATCCCACTTTGCTGGGAGTGGAACATTCCTGCCTTCAGTCAAACGTCGGATCGCCACTGATGCTTGACCACGTCGTGTCATAGTTCCCTCTTTGATGGATTTCTCGTAGTATCTGTCAAACACTACATCAATTCGTTTGAACAGTGTCCCACCTTGAAGAACAGTTCCAATGAACACGTCAGCTAGGTCTCCAAATGTGGCTGCTTTGGGTGGTTTCCCAATGGAACAAACCATTGCTTGACCATCAGTTATGAGTGTTGCTGTTTCCCCAAGGTCTGCAGCGCCTATGCTGGGAGGACATTGTTTTCCTAAAGTGAGTACTTGAGCCAAGTCTGCTTTTGATCCAGATCGAAGTCTACCGTTTGTCTCAGCTAGAGCCTGGGGGACTGTTAAAAGTTCATGCATTATTACTTCTGACAGGTTTATACGTCGGCCACTTTCGTATGCAGTGATCAGGCGCTGGATAATTAATTAATATATTTCATATTTGAAGCAATTCTTCAAAATATGCATTTTCTAGAAAAATGGCGGCCATCTTGGATTTTGTCCGCTAGGAGCAAAACCGCACGAGATACAGCTTGGGAAACAGCAAAAATGGATTCAGCACAAAAAAAAACACCCCAGGAAAGCCTATTTGACAACTTTGACTAAAATGCCTGAGGATTTTTATACAGCCACATTTTCCAGATATTCCACTAATCTACTCGGGGATAAACAACCACTGGGGATGATTACTGAGTGAAGTTGTTGTGAACTACTCTCTCCCTGTGTGTGTGTGTGTGTGTGTGTGTGTGTGTGTGTGTGTGTGTGTGTGTGTGCGTGTTTTGTTTCTCTTAGGGCGAGTCCGCACGTGCTGTCGAACATACATTGGCAACACGGCAGGCAACATGTTCGGAAACATTTCAGTGCAGCTTCGAACACTTGCAGGAGAGGCGAAGCGATGTGTATCCATACCAGGCAGTTGAGACTTCATCATAATGTTGCCAACATGATCTGGACGCTGCTGTTCCCAACATGTTTGCAGGGTGGTCGTTACTGTGTTGCTTACATGTTGCCAGCACTTGCTCGAGCACACGTGTGGGCGCGCCCTTACTGTGTCAGTCTCTCTCTCTCTCTCTGAGTGTGTGTGTGTGTGTGTGTGTGAGTCAGTTGGTTGGGTGGGTGGAGGTGAGGAGGTTGAGTTGGTGGGTATGGTAGTTCGTTGCATCGCCAGGATGGGTGGACAGTGGTAATGGTGGAGAGTAGGGGGGGGGGGCAGTTGTTGGGTGTGGTGTGTGGAGTGGTTTTGGGTGGGTTGGAGGGGTAATTGGGTTAGTGAGTGGATGCGTTTGGTGGGCTGGGTGGGTAGGTGGCTGGATGTGTGGGTGGTTGGAGAGGGGTCGGTTTGGATAAGATGAGTTTGATGGATAAGTCTTCAAATGGGTGAAAGGGATGGCGAAGTGAATGGGGTTGGGTAAGAAGGGTGGATGGGCGGGTGGGTCGGTAGGAGTGGGTGGACAGGATGGGTTGTGTTGGATGGGTTGAGTGGATAGGTGGATAAGTAGGTGAGTGTATACAGTATGTGACTGTCCACACGACGAGGCAAGAGAGGGACTTATCTGGCCATATAACTTTTAACTGTTACTTGGATTTTAGTCTATCGCTTAGAACACGTAGGATAACTATTTGGAAACCAGACTCTATACATTGTCATTGTATTGAAATCTGCTAAAACTTCGATATAATCACTTCTCATGGAACTTAAGATGGATCTATGCACTTGATAATACACCTAATAGTAAGATAAGTGAAAATAACTACATGCAGCAAGACGTGAGAGTGAGCGAAGCTTCATATCTCCGATCCATCCGCCTAACAAATCAGTGTTTTAGTGGGCGTAAGGAGGGGGAGTTAGGGGTGGTAGAGGTGTGCGATTAACCTGACCTCTGGTGGTAGATTATCGTGTATCACGAATTTCTGTCCGGAGATGTACGGACGTCGGAATAAGTTCGTTTCCTTTTCCGTGGACTAAGGTGTATGTAACACTGCTCGATGGAGAGGTATCCCCTCCTCCTCCCTTCCTCATAGTCCTACACTCCCACCCAACCCCCCCACTTTTCTCTCCGACCCCATAACCCCACCCGGTACCCTCCATACTCTCGCTCACAACCGGCTAGGGGTTTCTGTACTTCAAGCACCTCTCTAATTACGTGTAGTCCGAACAACTAATAAAGAAATAGTACTGTATATTGTTACATAGCCTATGATTTCATCATCCTTTGTATAATTCTAACGTACAGTATGCTGCATGTTTGATCACGATTCGCCTCGTGGCTTCCATAGTGACCAAGCTTCCGTGTTCTACCTCACTCCCCCCTTCTCCTCCCTTATAGTAGAGTAAGTCGTTCTTTCTGTTGTTCAGAGCAGGAGTGTCAACTCTTTGTCCCCTACGGCTTCATTTGCGCGTCCTTCTTACAAGTTGTATCAAGCTCTGCTGGCCCCTATATAATGAGCTCAGTCTCTGCATTAATTGCCACTTAGATCTACTCCTCATTTTGTTCACATCTCTGTTCTCCCCTGTACAGTTGTTATTATTTTTGTGAGTGCTCAGGAAGTCTCCAACCATCTAGCTGCTGTGTAATTTGAGTATAAGTGTTATTACATTTTTTTTCTTGTACTGTATAGCATAAGGTGTTAATTCGTGGGCCTGGTGAGGTTTTTCTGATTCATGTAGAGTTTTTGATGTCAGCCATTATTAATACAATTTTGTATCTGTAATAATATATCTTGCATTAACTGAGCATTATCCGGTTTTCTCATTTTATCAGGGCTGACAGATAAATTTACTCTTACTAATTTCGTGTTAATACAGGCTATTGCAGTTAACCATATATTTAACCTGTTTTTTACCATTACATTATCCTTATGAGTCCTGAATGTTTAGTTGTTAGTTTGAGCATTAAACTTTAACTTGTAATTTTACCTAACTCTTTTGTTTTGAACCTGGAACTTTGCGGGACAGTAGTGATTTTAGTGTTCTCACTTGAAGTGTTCATTATCTCTCTCTGTTCCGTAACATATATTTGGCGACCTCTTATCAGGATATTCAGGATATTATCATAAGGATATTGCTTGATATTTTGTGACTGTGATTTATTCATGATGTCTACTATTACTATGCTTGATGAAGCTAAAGATTTTTTGTCAAATATGCCAACAGTGTGTGATGTAGAAAACAGAAAGAATGAACTTAAGCTTGTTGCTCAACAATTGGGAATTGTTGTTCGCTCTCATCAGTCTAAAGATTAAATTGTTGACATGATTAATAAAAGCTTGTTTAATGTAACTCCAGATGAGCAAACGCAGATTGAAATAGCTAAGTTACAGCTAGCCCTGCAGGAGGCTCGTGCTAAGGAGGCTGAGTTTCAGGCACGTTCTAAGGAGGCTGAGTCGCAGGCTCGTATTCAGGAGCCACAGGCTCAGGCACAAATTGAACTTACTAGGATTCAGGCAGACCATGAGTATCGCATGAAACTAGGTGGAACTGGATCATCTAGCTCTGATGATTTCGATGTGGCTAAAAATGTTAAACTTGTCCCTCCTTTTAATGAATCTGATTTAACAAAGTATTTTCAGTTGTTTGAGAGGGTTGCTACAGGTTTTAATTGGCCCAAAAAGTATTGGCCAGTACTCCTTCAGACTGTTCTCACCGGTAAAGCTCAAGTAACTTATGCATCTTTGCCTCAGGATCAATGTGATAATTATGATGTAGTTAAGAGCTTGATTCTTAAGGCCTATGAGCTTGTTCCTGAAGCCTATACAGTAAAATTTAGGACAACTTATAAGCAAGATCAGCAATCCCATGTTTGAGTATGCAAAAAATCAAAGAAAATCTGTTAGAGCAGTGGTTAAATTCTAAGAATGTGAATTCTGATTTTGATAAATTTAAGCAGATGATTTTGCTGGAGGACTTCAAAAGGTGTATTAATAATGATGTAAGCCTATATCTTGATGAGAGAAGAATAGATAATTTGTCTGATGCTGCAGTTTTAGCTGATGAATATGTTCTCACTCACAAGAGATACTCTAAAGAAAAAAGGAAAGCTGAGAGTAAGTACGTTGCCTCTACTCAGAGTACAGGTAACAGGAAAGAGAATAAAGATGATGTTCCTCAGGAAGTAAATACCAGCTTCACCTCTAGATTTCAGAAAAGTAAATGTACTTATTGTAGTAAGCTTGGTCATACTACGGAGAAATGTTTCAGGAGACAGCGTGATGTGAACAAAAAGAAGTCTTTAAATATTCAGTCAATTGGTCTAGTGTCCACCCTTGAGAGTTCCCATAATTCTTTAACCGAGTTAACTGAACCTGCTTTGAGGGGTAAATTAAATTCTCATGATGAAGCTCCTCTTTTGAGCAGTAACGTGGGTGACACTCTCAAGAGTTCATGTGCTAATTTCCTGTCTGATGGTTTTGTCAGTCCTCTGGACAGTAATGACAGGAAATCAGTTAAAATATATCGTGATACGGGTGCTTGCCAATCCCTTATGCTGACCAGTGTTCTAGGCTCTAATGTTAATTCCTCTGATGAAACTGTAATCTTACAAGGTGTAGGGAATAATTACTTCTCTGTCCCTCTGTGCAGAGTGAATTTAGAGTCTGGTTTTGTTAATGGTTCCGTTATGGTTGGGTTGGTTGAGACACTCCCAATGTCACGCGTAACTTTCTTACTTGGAAATGATATTGGTGGAAGTCAAGTGTGTCCAGCTCCTCAGTTGTCTAGTGAACCAGTGACTGTGACCAGGGATTGTGATGTCCCTGATGTGTTCTCTGCATGTGCTGTCACTAGGGCTAAGTCTAAAGTTACTGGTGACTTAGAGGATAATGATGATGATGATGTTATCCTAGCTGACACTTTTCTTGCAAATCTGGACCACTCACCAGATGAGGCAGTACCCCGTAGTGTTGATAATTTGTCTTGTCAAGAGTTGGTTGAGTTGCAGGTTGCTGACCCTGAGTTGAAAGGTCTAGCTAACTGTGCTTGCAGTGAGGAAGAGTCAGCTGGTGCTTCTACTTGTTATTATATAAAGTCAGGAGTACTTGTGAGGAAGTGAAGACCCCCAACAGCATCAGCCGACTGTGAGTGGGAGGTTGTACATCAAGTTGTCATCCCTCGTGTTTGTAGGCAGGATATCATTAGAGTGGCTCATGATTCCAGTTTGGCAGGACACCTTGGAGTGAGGAAGACTGTGGCACGCATTTTGAAACACTTCTACTGGCCAGGTATCTTCAGAGATGTTTCCTGGTATTGTAAGTCTTGTCACACCTGTCAAGTTGTGGGGAAGTGTAATCAGACCGAAAAGGTTGCACCTCTAGTTCCCATTCCTCCTTTTGAGGCGCCATTCACCCTTGTGTTGGTGGATATTGTGGGCCCTCTTCCTAAGACTTCTTCAGGATTTTCTTATGTGTTGACCCTGATTGATATGGCTCCTCTTTATCTTGAAGCCATACCACTTAGAAATATCTCAGCAAAGAACCGTGGTTAAGGAAATGCTGGGGTTCTTCACCAAGTTTGGTCTGCCCAAGGGGGTACAGTCAGACCGGGGAAGTAATTTCATGTCAAATGTTTTCAAGCAGTCTCTAAAAGAATTGGGCATCACCCAGATCACGTCTTCAGCTTACCATCCCCAGACCCAAGGAGCGTTGGAGAGATATCATCAAACACTCAAATCGATGCTCAAGAACATCAGAAAGACTGGGATAAAGGTCTTCCATTCGTTGTATTTGCAGCAAGAGAATCTCAAAAATGAATCACTGGGCTTCTCACCCTTTGAACTACTGTTTGGCCATGAAGTAAGAGGACCCCTTAAGCTACTTAAGGAATGCTGGCTGTCGGAGGAAGATGACGTCAACCTGCTGGTGTATGTGATGAAGTTCAAAGAACGGCTGTCCACTGCTTTACAGCTGGCGAGAGAGAATTTAGGAGCTGCTCAGGAGAAGATGAAGACTTGGCATGATAAGAAGTCCAGGTTACGCCACTTTCAGCCAGGAGATCAGGTTTTGATTCTGCTACCGGTGCATGGGCAACCTCTTCAAGCCAAGTTTAGTGGTCCTCATTTCGTGGAGAAGAAACTCAGTGATGTCAACTATGTCATCGCCACACCAGATCGTAGAAAGAACAAGCAACTTTGTCACATCAACATGCTAAAGATATATCACAGGCGGGAAGAAAATAACCCAGTCGGCACTGTAGCTGTTCCACCCGAGTCTGCAAGTGAAGCTCTCCCATGCAGCATGAGGCTGAGTGATAGTTTGGGGAAGAATCCTGATATCATGAATGATCTCCAGACTAAGCTTTCTCATCTACCTCCCAAGGAAAGGCAGGAGTTTTCGGCATTACTGCAGGAGTACCCGCAAGTGTTCCGTGCCACTCCAGGAAGAACCACTCTGTTGATGCATGATGTCGATGTTGGAGACGCAAAGCCAATTAAACTGCCTCCTTACTGTGTGAACCCAATGAAAGTTCGTCTCATCCAGAAGGAGCTTGGCTACATGTTGGACCACAAGATGATTGAGCCCTGTCAGAGCAAGTGGAGTTCTCCTGTCACTCTAGTCCCTAAGCCAGGTGGGTCACAGCCGCTTTGCATCGACTACAGACGTGTTAATCAGATAACCAAAACAGACACTTACCCTCTCCCTCGCGTGGAAGATTGCATAGACAAGATCGGAAAGGCTAGGTACATAAGTAAATTTGATTTGTTAAAGGGATACTGGCAAGTACCTATGACTGAACCTGTTAGGGAGATCTCATGTTTTGTAACACTAGGAAAGACTTTTGCATGTTCTGTAATGCCATATGGTATGAAGAATGCACCAGCCACTTTTCAGAAGCTCATGAATGTTGTAACAGAGGGTTTGGCAGGGTGTGTTGTTTATATTGATGATGTATTAATCTTCAGTGACAACTGGAAAGATCACCTATGCCATGTCAGTAAATTTCTTGAGCGTTTGGTTCAGGCTAATCTTGTAGCTAATTTATCAAAGTGTGAGTTTGGTCAAGCTAAAGTTCAGTACCTTGGGTACGTAATTGCTGATGGACTCGTTGCACCACGAGCAGCTAAGGTTCAGGTTATAAGTGATCTTCCCAGACCTAAAAGTAGGAAAGAGCTACAAAGATTTTTGGGAATGGTAGGTTATTACAGGAGATTTGTTCTTAACTTTTAAATTCTTGTCTCACCACTTACAGACCTACTGAAAAAGGGAGTTAAATTTTTCTGGACCGATAACTGTGAATCCTCTTTCAGTAAACTTAAAGCTATCCTATTAAGTCAGCCAGTGCTCGCTACTCCAAATTTTGCTAAGCCATTTAAGATGGCTGTTGACGCAAGTGATACAGGAGCTGGGGCTGTTTTGCTGCAAGAGGATGATCAGGGTATTGAACACCCTGTATCTTATTACAGTAAGAAGTTCACTCCACCTCAAAAGAACTACTCAACTATTGAGAAAGAGCTTTTGGCCTTGATTTTGGGTTTACAGCATTTTTCATTTTATTTGTGTTCTAGGTTTGACCCCATAGTCATTTATACCGATCATAACCCACTGAAATTCCTTAGTAAGTTTAAAGATAAAAATCAGAGATTGACAAGATGGAGTCTACTTCTTCAGGAGTATTCATTAGACATACAACATGTCAAGGGGAAAGAAAATGTTATTGCAGATTGCTTATCTAGACTTTAGACAGATTGTTTTAGGGTAATAAGAAATTTCCTTTGTAAATTTCTTTTTTTTTGTGGGGAGGTGTTACATAGCCTATGATTTCATCATCCTATGTATAATTCTAACGTACAGTATGCTGCATGTTTGATCACGATTCGCCTCGTGGCTTCCATAGTGACCAAGCTTCCGTGTTCTACCTCACTCCCCCCTTCTCCTCCCTTATAGTAGAGTAAGTCGTTCTTTCTGTTGTTCAGAGCAGGAGTGTCAACTCTTTGTCCCCTATGGCTTCATTTGCGCGTCCTTCTTACAGGTTGTATCAAGCTCTGCTGGCCCCTATATAATGAGCTCAGTCTCTGCATTAATTGCCACTTAGATCTACTCCTCATTTTGTTCACATCTCTGTCCTCCCCTGTACAGTTGTCATTATTTTTGTGAGTGCTCAGGAAGTCTCCAACCATCTAGCTGCTGTGTAATTTGGGTATAAGTGTTATTACATTTTTTTTCTTGTACTGTATAACATAAGGTGTTAATTCGTGGGCCTGGTAAGGTTTTTCTGATTGATGTGGAGTTTTTGATGTCAGCCATTATTAATACTATTTTTTATCTGTAATAATATATCTTGCATTAACTAAGCATTATCCGGTTTTCTCATTTTATCAAGGCTGACGTAGATAAATTTAGTCTTGCTAATTTCGTGTTAATACAGGCTATTGCAGTTAACCATATATTTAACTTGTTTTTTGCCATTACATTATCGTTATGAGTCCTGAATGTTTATTTGTTAGTTTGAGCATTAAACTTTAACTTGTAAGTTTACCTAACTCTTTTGTTTTGAACCTGGAAATTTGCGGGATAGTAGTGATTTTAGTATTCTCACTTGAAGTGTTCATTATCTCTCTCTGTTCCGTAACAATATACATAGACTAAGTTAGGAAAAACTTTACTACACTGAGAGAGAGAGAGAGAGAGAGAGAGAGAGAGAGAGAGAGAGAGAGAGAGAGAGAGAGAGAGTTAAAAGACAGTGAGCGACAGGCAGAGAGGGAGAGCGAGTGGAAAAATGAGAAATGAGAGGGCAGTTACGGAGAAAATAAAAAGGAGAGAGGGCAAGGAGAGAACAACGAAAGTTAAGAAAAGAGATACAAGCAGTGTGAAAGGGAAAGAGAAAAGGGAGATGTGAATCGGAAGTCTGGGAGCCAGGAACGTAGAGACAAAAGGGGAGACAGCTGCGAGAAAATGGGAATGGAGCAAACATAGGAATAGGGATAACAAAAGGAGAAAGTGGGAAAGACAGCTACGGAACGGAATACTGACAACGATAATGAGAAAAAATAGAAAAGGAGGGAAGGTAACAGGAAGGAGGAAGAAAGTGTGTTATTCTGGCAAGGATGCAGGGAAAGAACTAAGCAAGATAAGACGAAAGCATTGAGGCTAAGTAGAACGAATGACATTCAAGTAAAAAGGGAGGGAGAGAAATAGAGAAATTAGAGAAATTTGCGGAAAGTAGAGATTAAGGGTGGGAAGAAAATAGGTTAACTTTTAGGGCAAGAAAGAAGAGGGGGATGTTAAGAAGGGAAGACAAAGGGAGGGAGAGGGAGGGAGGAAGGGAGGGAAAGACAGTGGGAAGAGCGGAATGAAAGAAGAGATTTCGGGTGACAAGGAGAG
>NC_137037.1:34763045-35003045 GCF_032717465.1 Coenobita brevimanus
TTGGACACGTCCAGAATGCAAGGCATTATAACTGCCAAGTACCTCCATTTTTGTTGTCTCAAAAATACTTTAATACTAGTTTGCGTTCCTTATTTTTTATTTGTCATAAGGCATTGAATCACTGCATTAGCATAGACAAAATGTATAGTTTTGTCTTTAATTAGACCCGTTTATAGGAGAGACTTTAATAATCGTTTTATAAACACTTGGTAACCTCATTCCAACTCTTAAGCTTACGCTTGGCGGGACCGACAGTCTCCCAGTTTGACTTGCGTGACAAGCTCAGTCTCTCGGTGAAAACCCTTTATTGTGCCCTTACCACTTATTTACAAGGACTAAGCCGTAACCATGCCGAAAGTTGAAAAAAGTTATCGTTCCCAAAGATACAGAATGAAGTGGGAAAAAGAGAGTTGGGCTGTGGGATGGTTATCGGCAGGAAAACGTGGGGAAAAGGCTCATTGTAAAGTGTGTGACAAAGAATTGGTGGCAGGAAAATCTGAGCTTATTGGACATACTAAAACAACATCTCATATAAGACTAGCTAAACAAGTACAATCAAATCAGCTGATGACCTCATTTGTAGAAATATAGGATGATGGCAGAATGAAAGCAGAGCTGAATGTTGTAGCACTGATAGTTAGAAAAAATCTTTCATTCAACTGCCTTGATGATATGATCAGTACATTTCACTTTATAGCAGATGATTCAAAAACAATCAAAAGCATGACTTGTAACCGAACCAAGGGAACATACCTTTTGACTGAATGCTTATCACCCTATGCACATGAAAAACTAATGGAAGAAATTGGTAGGTCTGGAGGAATTTCGGTACTGTGTGATAAAGCAACAGACATAACAATGAACAAAACATTTTGTGTTAATTTAAGATTTTTGAATAGTGACACATTTGAGCCAATTACTCGTTTTTACCGTCTCATCCCTGTTAAAGATGGTACTGCAGAAGGACTGTTTGCGCTGCTGAAAGGTACCTTTGAAGAAGACGGTATTGGATGGGACAAAATAGTGGGTTATGCCTCTGATGGTGAAAATCTGATGCAGGGAGAGAAGAATTCATTATTAACCAAGTTGAAAGAAGCTGTGCCAGATTTATTTGTCATGAAATGTTTTTGCCACACATTCCACTTAGTTGCAGGGCATGCATGTGAAGCACTGTCAAAAACTGCTGAACAGTTAGTTCATGACATCTATAACTATTTCAAATTATCTCCCAATCGGCAAGAGAGTTATGAAGAGTTTCAACACTTTGTGGAGTGTGAACCTCATAAACTATTGAAACCTTGTCAGACAAGATGGTTGTCAATCTCTCAGTGTGTAGATCGTATACTTCAACAGTGGCCTGCACTAGAATTATATTTTACAGGAGAGGCTATTGCAGTGAAAAACCTGCAAGCTGACAAAATACTTCAAGCTTTAAAATCCCCATACATCAAAGCCACTCTAGAATTTACCTCTTTTGTTCTCGGAGATCTAGTTGGCTTAAATAAAATATTTCAGTCTAATAGCTTCAAACTACATATGCTACTGCCAGAAACCGAGAGAATCCTCAGAATGTTTGGTTCAAATTATATGAAAAGGGAGTGCATTAACTTCAAGGTATCGTCTTTTGAGGATGAATCAAAGTGGTTGCAGTTAAATAAAGTCTATCCTGGTATACTTGCGAGTGAAACCTTGCCAAAAATGAAGCCTCATGAAAGAGAGAGCTTTCTTTCACGGTGCAGAGACTGGTATAAAATTGCATGCTGTCAAATTCTGAAAAGGATTGATGTGTTGGATCCAATCTTTGCGGCACTGAAAGATATAAACCCTGAACTAATTCTAAAGGATAAAGCTGAAGTGACCTCCGCAGCTATCTTGTTTCGGAAGCTACCTCGTCTTGTACCTGATGGTGATGTGCAAATCATTGATCGACAGTGGAGATCAGTCCTAGTTGATGAGAAAATAAGAGTATTGTGGAGTTTTGGAAGCATATGAGAGGAGTATCTTCATACGAAGAACTGTCAACGTTCATGCTAAAGCTAACAGCCTTACCCCAAAGTACAGTACAACAGAAGTTGAGAGAACATTCTCTAAGCTCAATAACAATAAAACAAAACTTCGAAATAAGCTATCAGTAAAGACATTAGAATCAATAATTAAAACATGTGAGAGATTCCCATCAAATTTTGCCATGACACCATCTTTGCACAAGTTTTACTCGAATGCAAGATCAAGTTACTTCTCAAAATATTCAGATAACGAAGAAAATTGTGTTATTGGTGAGGCGCAGTAGAAAGGATGGACTTTACATAATGAACTATATATATATATATATATATATATATATATATATATATATATATATATATATATATATATATATGATAAGGTAAGTGTTCACTTTTATCTTATTGTTATATCTAAAGTTAGATTGACAGATGTATACATTTTGCATATAAATTTAGTTGGCTCTTAATCTCAGTGTGCTCTTTATGTATGTATTATTATGTTTTCTTATAATATATTCTCGAATTTGGAACGTAGGGGAATGTAGGGGAAATTCACCTTGGCTGTAGGGAAATTTAGTCACAAAGGCGTGGCAACACTGATTTCTGCCCACATAGAGACTGAATGAGTCAAGATACCCACTAGCTTAATTTACAGTCTGAACAAACTATGTATTAAGAACCTAACTTGCAATAAATGCAGCAGAAATTAAATAATATAGGACCACTGAAATGACGGGTTGCCATCATATTCCATCATTGATATTTTAATTTCCGTTTATGATAAATATAAACAATTCATGCTATGTTATATATACGTGTTCTATTTGTACATTTATATTACGGTATATGACATTACTATGATTCACAGTTTCACACAACAGTGTAGATATTTAACAAAGAAAAATATACTCTTTCAACAGCGCGGGGACTGTGTTTGTCCTAATGGTGGTGACATCTGCCGGAATACTAGCTTTGAAAGCACCCCATTAAAGAGATGCTTGAAGTACAGAAACCTCTAGCTGGTTGTGAGCGAAAGTACGGAGGGTACCGGGTGGGGTTATGGGGTAGGAGAGAAAAGTGGGGGGGTTGGGGGGTTGGGTGGGTGGGAGTGTGGGACAATGAGGATGGGAGGAGGAGGGGATACCTCTCCATAGAGCAGTGTTACAAACACGCAAAAGGAAACGAACTTATTCCGACGTATATATATATATATATATATATATATATATATATATATATATATATATATATATCAGCCATAACTAGTACACTGCTGAACAAAGGCCTCCCCCAACCTTTTCCACGAATTCCTTGACTGAGCCAATCTTTGCCACGTTTTCCCTGCAAATTTTTCTATCTCATCTCTCCATTTCCTGTCTGGCCTTTTTCTGCTACTCTTACAATCTCTTGGTGTCCAGTCTGTCAGCCTGTTGCTCCATCGGTTATCCCTTACTCTTGCTATATGGCCTGCCCACCTCCATGTCTGTTCTTTTATAACTTCTATAATATCTTTGACTTCAGTCTGCTCTCTCACCCAAGTTGATCATTTCCTGTCTCTAAAAGATATTCCCAACATTGACCTTTCCATTGCTCTCTGAGAACGGATTAATTTATTTTCCGTTGATTTTGTCAGTTTCCAGATCTCACAACCATACGTCATAGCTGGAATTATACATTCGTTATATACTTTTCGTTTCATACAAACTAGCAGGCTACTTTTCATAATGTCTCTATGTTTACCGAAAGCTTTCCATCCAATTGTAATGCGTCTTTTTATTTCGCTATCATGACCTTTTGTTAATTTTAGTATTTGTCCCAAGTAGTTGTACTCAACTTCTTCAAGAATTTCGTTGCATATTCTGATGACACTTTTTGGTGTTTGTGGATTAAACATTAGTTTTACTCCGGTTCAACTTCAGTCCTACTTTCAGACTTTCTTTGTTCTATTGCAAATGATTTGACGGGCGTTCCTGTTTGATCATCGTCTACTAAAGGTCCAACCGCACTACCTCCTGTGCTTAAGGGCAGTTTGCCACCGAAAGTGAGTAGGCACTGTGTTGGAAAATTAGACTCTTGGATATTAAACTGAAATCCATGAAGATCTATGCATACAATGTAAGAAGCCTCGCAGAAGATTACAAACTTGATAACCTAATGGCTGCACTGGAAAACATTAGTTGGGATATTGTAGGTTTGAGTGAGATCAACAGAAAAGAAGAAAAAGTAATTCAGCTCAAAGACAGCAACCATCTATTTTACTACAGAGGAAAGGAAAATGAAAGAGTTAGTGGCACAGGATTTCTAATTAACAGAAATCTTGCAGACAACATTGTTAAATTCAGCAGTGTCCCTGACAGAGCAGCATTTGTTTTCATTAGACTGTGCAAAAAAATATTCCCTGAAAATAATACAAGTATATGCACCAACTTCTCAAAGCTCAGATGAAGAAATAGAAACATTCTATGATGACATCTCCCAGATTATGGAAGAAGAAAAGACAACATATACTATACTCATGGGAGCCTTGAATGCAAAAGTTGGGAAGTCGAAAAATGGAGAAGCATGTATGGGAAAATTTGGAGTGGGAGAAAGGAATGAAAGAGGAGAAATGCTCGTAAATTTTGCTGAAATGTTTAACATGAGAATAATGAACACATTCTTCCACAAAAGAACAGGGAGAAGGTGGACCTGGAGAAGCCCAAATGGAGAAACAAAGAATGAAATCGACTTCATTATGGCAGATAAGAATAACACGATCACAAATGCCACAGTTATCAACAAAGTAAATATAGGTGGTGATCATAGAATGGTGGGATGCACAGCCAGAGACAATTTCAGAAGTGAAAGAAAGATGATTGAATTTAAAAAAGATATGCCCAATAAATGTAAACGAAAACAAAGCAGCCTTTCAGTTGGAAATAAGGAACAGATTTCAGGCTCTAAGTAATGCTGAGTGTGACATTGATGAGCTGAATGACAGACTAAAAAGTGCTAAGAGAATCAGAGGAGGTAGTAGGAAAACCTAATACAACGAAAGGCAAGAAATATTCAGAAAAGACTCTTGAGCTTATGAAAAAACGAAATGAAATGAAAGTAAAAACAAAGAAAGACGAAATAGAACGATAAGCTTATCAACAAAAGACAAAGATAAGAAAAAAGAAAGAGAAACATGAATCAGATCAAGGAATCCATCGAAAATCGAAAAAGTCTGAAACAGGTCCGAAGTAAAATGGCACTAGGAAAGCAACAAATGACATCACTGAAAGAAAAAAAAAAACGGTGAAATATTAAATGCCGAGATAAGATGGTGAAGAGAGTTGAAGAATTTTACAAAGAACTGTATGCATCAAAGGCAGTAGTACCAATAGCTAACTTTTCAGTTGACAAAAGTGAAATACCTGAGGTAACACCAGACGAAGCAAATATTTCTCTAAAAAATATGAAAAGAGGGAAGGCTCCGGGAGAAGATGGAAGAGTAACAGATTTACTGTTGGATGCAGGAGTAGAAGTACAAAATAGGCTTGCTCACTTATTTACCCACTGTATCAAACAGAAGTAAATTCCCAAAACATGGTATAATGCAATAGTTATTTTATTCTACAAAAGAGGTGACTCGAAAGATCTTAGTAACTATCGACCCATTAGCTTATTATCAGTCATTTACAAACTCTTCACTAAAGTCCTTACGAACAGAATAACGACAATTTTGGGGGAGAACCAACCTCGTGAGCAGGCATGATTCCGAACCGGGTATTCAACCACTGATCATCTACATATAATGAATCAGCTGACTGAGAAAACTACAGAATATAATAAACCAGTGTGCTTAGGTTTTCTTGATTACGAAAAGGCTTTTGATTCAGTGGAGCACATAGCGATTATAAATTCACTGCGAGAACAAGGAGTGAATGAGAACATTGTAAAACTGCTCGAAACATATATAAAGAGGGAACTGTTACAGTTAAATTACATAAGGACTCGGAAAAAATTTAGATTGAGATGGGCGTGCGACAGGGAGATACAATTTCACCAAAATTATTTACAGCATGCCTAGAAAGTATTTTCAGAAAGCTAGGCTGGGAAAATAAAGGAGTGAACATAGATGGAGAAAAGCTAAACCATTTAAGATTTGCAGATGACATTGGCCTACTCTCAAAAACGGCGGAGGCATTGCAAGAAATGTTAAATGACCTATATATATATATATATATATATATATATATATATATATATATATATATAATGTACGATCGCCCAAATAAGTGATGACTCGCTTTCTTTAAGTTTCGGACAAACTCCCCGGGTCTGGCAACGTTCACTTGAATGAGAGTTAGGAGACGGAAATAATCTTTGCCTTCCCTGCAAACATTATTTGTGGTGTAAAAAACTACTAATCTTACGAAAATATTAGTTACGTTTATCATTTATTTCTTTTCAGGCTAAAATAACAATAATTGTTAAAAGCGACATCTGGCACGTTTCCACTTGTCGTCACAAGTAATACCAGCAGTGTTACCGGTGTAGTAATTTTCACGCTAAACTTAAAGGTTTTCAGAGCAATCTAGTTAGTGAAAATTTAAATGTTTTGTGTGTGTCTGGTGTTCTTTTAAAGTCCTGTCTAGCACTGTATTCCTGAATTACTCCAGTCTGGCGGATTTTAACTACTTTTGAGACCAATTTATCGGATTTCTTTGGTTTTCCTTTGGCAACACTGCCCGGAAGGCTTTACGTTAGTCAGTGTCATGTCATGGGGATAAGTTATTATTATTATTTATTTAATTTATTACGCAACAGCGTCAGACAGTACATGTGAAACATGATACATATGGAATCCTCAAAAACAGCTATGGATATATGTATACAAATACATCCATACACACATACACATACATATATATATATATATACACACACACACACACACATATATATATATATATATATATATATATATATATATATATATATATATATATATATTTATACACACACACACACACACACACAAATAAAGACAAAACTCATGAACATGTAGGGACATTACATGGAGGTATATGCCACACAGGGCACAGTGAGCTACTTAAACCCGCCAAAACGAGGGTGACGCACCAACAGTTCTTCTAAAATTTCAAGGTTTAATAAGTGTCAACACACCACATCAAGCAGCTGGCCCTGGGGCAGCAAGTGTAGAACGGTAGGGCACTCCAGGCAATAATGCTCTATAGTGTTGGAGCGAGGCAAGTGGCACAAGCGACACTCAGCGAAGGGAGGCTCCCCTTCCAACCCAGCGACCTGCCACTGTTGCCGGTAGCCCAGCCGCAAACGAGCAGAGACAACATTGTGCCTCCGATCCATGAGACCCCGGCGACAGTAGGAATACTCGAGGCGGCAGACTCGTAATGGTTGATGGACACACTGTAGGGCCTCTCTGCATCTCTGTGGCGTCACACAGGGAGGAAAGCAGCGGTGCGAACTCTGGAGAGGTAACAAGTCAGGGAGAGAGGGCAACCATCACCACGAGGAGGCAAACGGCAGGCTTCCTTCGCGAGTCTGTCGACTATGGCATTGTGGCGTAAGCCAACGAGATGGCACCCATATAAATGAGTCAAGTTACAATGAAGCAGTAAAGCCAGAAAAGATAAGATCAGTTGAACACCTGTAGAGCGTGTGGGCCGAACACTGGATAGGGACTGAAGGGCAGGCTTGGAGTCACATATGATGACAGCATTTACTCCCCGTTGGTAGACAAGGCTAACAGCATCCAGAATGGCAGACAATTCACACAGTGTGGAGTTGGAGTGATCACAGAGACGTCGGCCAACCCAACCCCCTGGGGGTGGCTCCAAGTCGGACGAGTAGACAGCACCACCAGCAGCACCATCCGATTGCAGTGACCCGTCAGTATAGAGGTGATATGGAGCTGTGATAGAGGACGTCACTGTCGCCACATGTCCCAGAGCCAGCTGCAGCTGTAGATAAGGTGGGTCAGGCCTGGAGGTGGGAGTGAAGCTCACCTCTGGCATAGGCAGCACCCAGGGTGGGGGGGTTGGGGGTACTTCTGCAACAAGAACATCCAAATTAAGGCTGCGGAGCATAGAGGAAACAGATTTAATAAGAGCACGTCCACCGTGCAGAATAGGAGGAATGGGGGAGTTTGGTCTCAGAGAAGTCCTGACTGAGAGTAGTGGGGCGAAAGTTGTGGGAAATGAAGGCACTTGACAGTGAGGCGAGTGACATTAGAATAAATTCTTTCTATTAAAGGTGGAAGCCCCAGCTCACGCTGCATGTTCACTATCCTGGTAGACATGGGACAGCCAAGAATTACTCTCATTGCTCTATTCTGAAATTTTCTAAAGGCTCCAGAGCAGTCCTAGAAAGCTGAATCAAGGCAGGGGAGAGATAGTCAACAACAGAGCGAATGAAAGCAATATAGACTGTCCTGGCCACATGGATGGAGATTCCCGAAGAGTTGTTGGTGAGCCACTGAAGTGGTGCGAGTCGGCGCTGGAGGCGATCCAACAGGTCACGGACGAAGGGATGGCCCTGGTGCCTGGCAGGGGGAACAGCCGAGATCTTAACAGGTGCCCCTAGGTAGTGGTACTGGAAACACAAGGGAATGACGGGCCCTCCGATGGTGAAGTCAGGCAGAGTTTGAGGAGGGCGGCAGGAGAATATTCTGCTCTTATCTGGGGAAAGAATAATGCCACAGTGATAGGAAGCCACATAGAAGGAGTCATGAAACCTCTGGAGATCCCTTGGCGAGGAAGAGTGAACACAAATATCATTGGCATAGCATGTAATCGTAGTTCCAGGAATATTAGGGAGAGAAGTGAGCAACCGATGCATCAGTACATTAAACAAAAATGGGCTACGAACACCCCCTTGTGGCGTACCAAGATGAAAACTGTGTCGAGGACTGTACACACCACTGAAAAACACACGAGAGGTCCTGTTACTGAGATAGCCCCGAATCCACCGCAAGAGATTATCCTTTATCCCAAAGTCGACAAGTTGATCCAAAATGATGTCTCTGTTAGCAATATCGAAGGCACTCTGAAGGTCGACGAAGGCCACCACACTGTCCGGGGAGAGGCGAGAATACAAGTCAATGAGGCAGTGGTGCGTGCTGCTCTGAGGAAGGAAACCATACAGATGTGGAGAAAGGTGGTCCTGAAGCCTGTACAGGAGACGGTTGAGTAAGATCCTCTCCATCACCTTGCAGAAACAAGAAGTAAGGGAAATCGGTCTGAACTTCACTGTGCCAGGCTTGGGGATGGGGACAATTGTACTGCTGGTCCAGGCTCATGGCACACAACCGTCTCTGAAACAAAGATTGTACAATTTAAGTAAAGGGTTGCCAGGAACTTGTTGCAGCAGATGTAGCACAGCATAGGTGATACCGTCATCACCAGGGGATGAAGCCTTACCTCGAGAGCACAGCTCTGACTCGGTTTACTCCTCAGCATCATCATCGTCATCCTGCAGCAAAGCAGACATCAAACGAAGCTGACGGGCAGGAGCACAGGAAGAGAATGCATCTTGTATGTGGTTGGGAAGACTTGCTGGGGTAGACTGTTCCGACCAGGCGTCGACAAGGTTTTGGGCGTAGACAGCGGGAGTGTGATGGCGAGCAGTGGCGGGCATCTTCTTGACAACTCGACGGATGAGGTGCCACATGGAAGCCACACTTGTCTGTTGGTTAATACTCTCCATAAACCACTGCCAGGACTCAGTAATGACACACTCTTGCAGTGTGACTAGTGCATCCCTGAACGTTTGATAACAATGGAGTGTGCCAGGATTCGGGTTGGCTTGAAACAAGAGCCCATCACGTTCAGCCTCCTTCGCCTCTTGTATACGTGCATCAAGCGTCCAGGAGTGGGCGGTACAGCGGCACTGCAGATGTGGGCGGGAGACATACTGCCTGTAAAAATCATGAGTGGTAGAGACAAGATCAGAGTATAACTGATCAGGTGAAGAAAGATTAAAAGTAGGTACCATCTGGGCCATATATGATATATACGTTGGGCAATACTTAGGGGGCACAGTAATGCGTAAATGAGCAGCAGGAGCAGTAGAAGCAGCAGGCAGAGAATAACGAAATCGAAGTGTGACGTGATCAGAGAATAAGGCTGGCAATGAGGAGCATTGGACCTGAGACGCAATCAAGCCGGACGTGATGACGTGATCCAGAGTGCCTCCCCGGGAGTGAGTGGCGCCGCCAGTATCCAAGCATGCGAGGTGATGCCTGTGGATGTAAGAAATGAGATGAAGACCATTATGATTGTAAGAGCAAGAACGATCACCTAAGTCAGGATGCCGAGCATTGAAATCTCCCATATACACCACCCCACGCACTGTAGGAGGAGGAAGAGCCTCAAGAGAGAGTCTGGCAGGGGCGGAATAGACATTACACAGCTGGAGCACGCCATCCCCAAGTGTGACCTCAAAGAGCTGGAAAGTCATGTCAGGGTCGGTGGAGTTGCGGAGAAGGCGGTGTGGTAATGAGCTATGTATGTAAGTCAACAGGCCATTCCTTACCAGATGGACGTATGGAATATAACCTGTGAGGGGGGAGCTTGCCCAGCAGCAATCGGCCGGCCTGGGAACGCTTCCTGGAGAAAAATAACACTAGGGTGGTGTCGAAAAACAAAGGCCTTGAGTTGAGCAAGCTTAGCATAATTGGTGATACCACAGACGTTCCAGGAGATGACATCTAGCTGGCAATCAGGAGCGAACCTTATGCTTGAAAGAAGGTGACTGGAGAGTGGAGGCAGAGGAACGACCTGGGTTAAAGAACAAACCAGAAGGGAATGACTCACAGAGATTTTCAAGGCGAGACGATAGTACCCATCTTGTCGGTGAGGGTGGTGACGGCGGTGATGACTCTGCTGAGCCTTAACCAAGGTGGAGAGTTTGTTATCTGAAGAGGCATGAGCTGCAACCAGCCCGTCAATCCTGGCTTCAAGAGCAGAAAAGCGGTCCTCGAGAGCCGTATATCGTGCCATGAGGGAGGCAACAGCCTTGCGGAGGGCCAGGTCAGGAGCCAAGGCAGTGCTGGTGGGAGGAACAGGCTGAGGTGGTGGTGGAGGTGGCCCGGGAGTGACAGCCTGAACTGGGGCCTGGCGCCGAGCACAACCACACCAAACATTGTTGACCCCTGGCTGAAAACAGTTTGGACACTTCCACAGAAACGTGTCCCGAGGCAGTAGGGGTTCTGAGGTGGATGCGGAGGCAGCAGAACGTGACGGCTCACCCTTGGCAGGACAAGTCCTGGATTCGTGGCTAGCCGCACACCAGGCACACTTCGGCGAGGCAGAGCAGTACCGGGAAATGTGTCCCACGCCCCAGCATCTGTAGCACCAAGGCTGGTCATTATGGAGTTTCTGCACCTCACACGATGGAAGACAGGGGAGGAAGTCAAAACTAATAACTGATGGAGGTGGGTCAGGAAGACTCCAGATGACAACAATCTGGTTAATGGGAGAACCATCCTGCATGAAACGACGGGCAGAGTACACTCCAGGATATCCCTTGGCAAGATTTGGGTCAACGTCAACAGGGAAACGGGTGAGGATGTAGCTGGGGTACTTACATGGCCTCTCCGGTGAGTCCTGAAGAACGAGTGGCAGCGCAAAAAACTCACCAGATAAGACTCTGTTAATGATGTCCTCTCTTTGTCTAGAAAAGTAGACAAACCGGGAGGTGACTGCAGCCATCTTGACTTCTGCCTGCTCATGCTGTAGTTGGAAGGCCTTGGTAACCGAAGACAACCATCGCAGTTTCGTATCTGTGGAAGGGTCGCCACTGAAGGAGAGCTTGATGTAGGCATCTCTCGGGGCAAATGCAGGGCGGTGGGACAAGGGCCGGGAGTGGGAAGAGGGAGAAATACCAGCGAGAGGCTGAGGAGGCAGACAGGCACGTCACGCACAGATGAGTCACCTTTGGCAGTCTTGGTGACAGGAGGCACACATTCACCGTCAGGAGAGTCCTCCACAGGCCGCTTGTTAGAAGTGGACGGGGTGGAAGGCTGTATCCCATGATGAGTGGTCAAAGACTGAAGGGGCTGTGAGGTGGCAGGCACAGGCAGTTCAGGCCAGTGGTTCACGGTAGGAGAGGCATCATCGTCATACATGGCTAAATCATTTTCCAGGAGTGAACCAGCGTCTGACCCCGAACACTCCATCGGGCCAGGCGAGGCCTCGACAGAACACTAGCGAAGCACTCAGCCCACACTCACAGCAGCTGGTGACTATATAAAAAATCCGAACACAAAGAAACAGCTTCGAAATACACAAGTAAGCACCAGGAGGAGCAGAGAACGTCCGCACTCAACGCAGGCTGAAGTGGGACTGATGGGGATAAGTGGATGTCTAGATATTTGTCACGATCCCCCCCCCTTTTATATTAATCCTTTTCGTCTAAAGTTCTCTTCATTGCCGCACCCTTGATTTTACTATTATCCTCTCCCTCATGAAACTTCTCTACGTATTTTATTACATGTTTGATTTTCGTGTGAATAAATTGACCAACTTTCCCCAGTAATTGCATTGGTTTCACTGAACACCGACAGATTAATTTGCTGCTTGATGGCAACGCAGGTGGTTAGGTGTTCTTGAGCACATACAATAATTTGTCTGTCTTGGTCTTGTGCCAGGAGGGGCTCCATTTGGTTAATTTGCTCTGTTCTACCTGTCTGTATCGGTTGTCTATCCGTAAACTGTCTTCCTCGATGCTAATTTGCTGGGATATCTGTCTTGCTGGAATATTTGCTAAATAAAGAGCAATAATCTGCTTGCACTGACAGGCTATAGTATATATCGTGTTCACGATCCATCTTGCTACAGCACTCACAGGATTTGCCGCATAAACATCATCCCGCATAGAGAGTTAAATGCGGATAATAATATACTTTTCAATTATTTTTCTGAGTTGATGGCGCTCGTGATTTGGACATTATCATTATCTGTTATTCTATTTATGGGACATTTTTCCTTCAGTATTATTGATTCAGGATATAAAATAAGTATTACGAGAGATTCTCTGCATTTTAAGCCTGAAACCGTTGAGTGATAGGCTGTGCGTTTAACATTCTTTCGTACCGCTAAGCCTCAACTTTAGTATATTATGGTTGCCTCTTCCGTAATGCGAGATATACACGGTAAAAATATTTATATTTTCCTTTTTGGTGTGGTTTACCTAAATACTGCTCTTTCCGGTATGCGATATAGGAAATATAACGAGGCCACTGCAGTTCCCAGGTACCACTTTCTGAACGAAAGGAATTGGGAATCGGGTCATCATATATATATATATATATATATATATATATATATATATATATATATTGTTACATAGCCTATGATTTCATCATCCCTTGTATAATTCTAACTTATGATACAGTTTTGTTCATAATTGCATCATCCTTTGTATGATCCTAATGTACAGTATGCTGCATGTTTGTTCACGATTCGCCACGTGGCTTCCATAGTGACCAGGCTTGCGTTTTCTACCTCACTCCCCCCTTCTCCCCCTTATAGTAGAGTAAGTCATTCTTTCTGTTGTTCAGAGCAGGACTGTCAACTCTTCCTCCCCTATGCCTTCATTTGCGCATCCTTCTTACAAGTTGAATCAAGCTTTGCCGGCCCCCTATATAATGAGCTCAGTCTCTGCATTAGTGGCCACTTAGATCTACTCCTCATTCTGTTCACATCTCTGTCCTCCCCTGTACAGTATATTATTATTTTTGTGAGTGCTCAGGAAGTCTCCAGCCATCTAGCTGCTGTATAATTTGAGTAGGAGTGTTATTACCATTTTTCTTGTACTGTATAGCCTAAGGCGTTAATTCGTAAGCCTGGTGAAGTTTTTGTGATTCGTGTTGATTCCGTGCTGTCAGCCAGTATTATTATTATTTTGTATCTGTAATAATATATCTTGCTTTAACTGAGCATTATCCGGTTTTCTCATTTATCAGGGCTGACTTAGATAAATTTGCTCTTGCTAAATTCATGTTTATAGAGGCTATTGCAGTTAACCATATATGTAACCTGTTTTGCCATTACATTATCCTTATGAGTCCTGAATGTTTAGTTGTTAGTTTGAGCATTAAACTTTAACTTGTAATTTTACCTAAGTTTTTGGTTTTGAACCTGGAACTTTGCGGGACAGTAGTGATTTTAGTAATCTCAATTGAAGTGTTCATTATCTCTCTCTGTTCCGTAACATTAATTTGGCGACCTCTTATCAGGATATTCAAGATATTATCGTAAGGATATTGCTTGATATTTTGTGACTGTGATTTATTCATGATGTCTACTATTACTACTCTTGATGAAGCCAATGATTTTTTGTCAAATGTGCAAACAGCGTGTGATGTAGAAAACAGAACAAAGAATGAACTTAAGCTTGTTGCTCAACAATTGGGAATTGCTGTTCACTCTCATCATTCTAAAGATCAAATTGTTGGCATGATTAATAAAAGCTTGTTTAATGTAACTCCCCCAGATGAGCAAACGCAGATTGAAATAGCTAAGTTTCAGCTAACTCTGCAGGAGGCTCGTGCTATGGAGGCTGAGTTTCAGGCACGTGCTAAGGAGGCTGAGTCTCAGGCTCGTATTAAGGAAGTACAGGCACAGGCTCAGGCACAAATTGAACTTGCTAGGATTCAGGCAGACCATGAGTATCGCATGAAACTAGGTGGAACTGGATCATCTAGCTCTGATGATTTTGATGTGGCTAAAAATGTTAAACTTGTCCCTCCTTTTAATGAATCTGATTTAACAAAGTATTTTCAGTTGTTTGAGAGGATAGCTACAGGTTTTAATTGGCCCAAAAAGTATTGGCCAGTACTCCTTCAGACTGTTCTCCCCGGTAAAGCTAGAGTAACTTATGCATCTTTGCCTCAGGATCAATCTGATAATTATGATGTAGTTAAGAGCTTGATTCTTAAGGCCTATGAGCTTGTTCCTGAAGCCTATAGAGTAAAATTTAGAACAACTTATAAGCAAGATAAGCAATCCCATGCTGAGTATGCAAAAATCAAAGATCTGTTAGACCAGTGGTTAAATTCTAAGAACGTAAATTCTGATTTTGACAAATTTAAGTAGATGATTTTGCTGGAGGACTTCAAAAGGTGTATTAATAAAGATGTAAGCCTATATCTTGATGAGAAAAGAATAGATAATTTGTCTGATGCTGCAGTTTTAGCTGATGAATATGTTTTCACTCACAAGAGATATTCTAAAGAAAAAAGGAAAGCTGAGAGTAAGTACGTTGCCTCTACTCAGAGTACAAGTAACAGGAAAGAGAATAAAGATGATGTTTCTCAGGAAGTAAATACAAGCACCACCTCTAGATTTCAGAAAAGTAAATGTACTTATTGTAGTAAGCTTGGTCATACTACGGAGAAATGTTTCAGGAGACAGCGTGATGTGAAAAAAAAGGAGTCTTTATATATTCAGTCAATTGGTCTAGTGTCCACCCTTGAGAGTTCCCAGAATTCTTTAACCGAGTTAACTGAACTTGCTTTGAGGGGTAAATTAAACTCTCATGATGAAGCTCCTCTTTTGAGCAGTAACGTGGGCGACACTCTCAGGAGTTCATGTGCTAATTTCCTGTCCGATGATTTTGTCAGTCCTCTGGACAGTAATGACAGGAAATCAGTTAAAATATATCGTGATACGGGTGCTTGCCAATCCCTTATGCTGACCAGTGTTCTAGGCTCTAATGTTACTTCCTCTGATGAATGTAATCTTACAAGGTGTAGGGAATAATGACTTCTCTGTCCCTCTGTGCAGAGTGAATTTAGAGTCTGGTTTTGTTAATGGTTCCGTTATGGTTGGGTTGGTTGAGACACTCCCAATGTCAGGTGTAACTTTCTTACTTGGAAATGATATTGGTGGAAGTCAAGTGTGTCCAGCTCCTCAGTTGTCTAGTGAACCAGTGACTGCGACCATTGTGATGTCCCTGATGTGTTCTCTGCATGTGCTGTCACTAGGGCTTAGTCTAAAGTTACTGGTGACTTAGAGGATAATGATGATGATGTAATCCTAACTGACACTTTTCTTGCTAATTTGGACCACTCACCAGATGAGGCAGTACCCCGTAGTGTTGATAATTTGTCTCATCAAGAGTTGGTTGAGTTGCAGGTTGCTGACCCTGAGTTGAAAGGTCTAGCTAACTCTGCTTGCAATGAGGAAGAGTCAGCTGGTGCTTCTACTTGTTAATATATAAAGTCATGAGTACTTGTGAGGAAGTGGAGACCCCCAACAGCATCAGCCGACTGTGAATGGGAGGTTGTACATCAAATTTTCATCCTTCGTGTTTGTAGGCAGGATATCATTAGAGTGGCCCATGATTCCAGTTTGGCAGGACACCTTGGAGTGAGGAAGACTGTGGCACGCATTTTGAAACACTTCTACTGGCCAGGTATCTTCAGAGATGTTTCCTGGTATTGTAAATCTTGTCACACCTGTCAAGTTGTGGAGAAGTGTAATCGGACCGAAAAGGTTGCACCTCTAGTTCCCATTCCTCCTTTTGAGGCGCCATTCACCCGTGTGTTGGTGGATATTGTGGGCCCTCTTCCTAAGACTTCTTCAGGATTTTCTTATGTGTTGACCCTGATTGATATGGCTACTCGTTATCCTGAAGCCATTCTACTTAGAAATATCTCTGCAAAGAACGTGGTTAAGGAAATGCTGGGGTTCTTCACCAAGTTTGGTCTGCCCAAGGAGGTACAGTCAGATCGGGGAAGTAATTTCATGTCAAATGTTTTCAAGCAGTCTCTGAAAGAGTTGGGCATCATCCAGATCACGTCTTTAGCTCACCATCCCCAGATCCAAGGAGCGTTGGGGAGATATCATCAAACACTCAAATCGATGCTCAGGAAATACTGTTTGGAACATCAGAAAGATAGGGATAAAGGTCTTCCATTCGTAATTGCCGCAAGAGAATCTCCAAATGAATCACTGGGCTTCTCACCCTTTGAACTACTGTTTGGCCATGAAGTAAGAGGACCCCTTAAGCTACTCAAGGAATGCTGGCTGTCGGAGGAAGATGACGTCAACCTGCTGAAGTATGTGATGAAGTTCAAAGAACGGCTGTCCACTGCTTTACAGCTGGCGAGAGAGAATTTAGGAGCTGCTCAGGAGAAGATGAAGACTTGGAATGATAAGAAGTCCAGGTTACGCCACTTTCAGCCAGATCAGGTTTTGATTCTGCTACCAGTGCATGGGCAACCTCTTCAAGCCAAGTTTAGTGGTCCTTATTTCGTGAAGAAGAAACTCAGTGATGTCAACTATGTCATCGCCACACCAGATCATAGAAAGAACAAGCAACTTTGTCACATCAACATGCTAAAGTTATATCACAGGCGGGAAGAAAATAACCCAGTCTTCACTGTAGTTGTTCCACCCGAGTCTACTCTCCCATACAGTATGAGCCTGAGTGATAGTTTGGGGAAGAATCCTGATATCATGAATGATCTCCAGACTAAGCTTTCTCATTTAGCTCTCGAGGAAAGGCAGGAGTTTTCGGCATTACTGCAGGAGTACCCGCAAGTGTTCCGTGACACTCCAGGAAGAACCACTGTGTTGTTCCATGATTTCGATGTTGGAGACGCAATGCCAATTAAACTGCCTCCTTACCGTGTGAACCCAGTGAAAGTTCGTCTCATCCAGAAGGAGCTTGGCTACCTGTTGGACCACAAGATGATTGAGCCCTGTCAGAGCGAGTGGAGTTCTCCTGTCACTCTAGTCCCTAAGCCAGGTGGGTCACAGCGGCTTTGCATCGACTACAGACGTGTTAATCAGATAACCAAAACAGACACCTACCCTCTCCCTCGCGTGGAAGATTGCATAGACAAGATCGGAAAGGCTAGGTACATAAGTAAGTTTGATTTGTTAAAGGGATACTGGCAAGTACCTATGACTGAACCTGTTAGGGAGATCTCATGTTTTGTAACACTAGGAAAGACTTTTGCATGTTCTGTAATGCCATATGGTATAAAGAATGCACCAGCCACATTTCAGAAGCTCATGAATGTTGTAACAGAGGGTTTGGCAGGGTGTGTTGTTTATATTGATGATGTTTTAATGTTCAATGACAACTGGAAAGATCACCTATGCCATGTCAGTAAATTTCTTGAGCGTTTGGTTCAGGCTAATCTTGTAGCTAATTTATCAAAGTGTGAGTTTGGTCAAGCTAAAGTTCAGTACCTTGGGTACGTAATTGGTGATGGACACGTTGCGCCACCAGGAGCTAAGGTTCAGGTTATAAGTGATCTTCCCAGATCTAAAAATAGGAAAGAGCTACAAAGATTTTTGGGAATGGTAGGTTATTACAGGAGATTTGTTCTTAATTTTTTAATTCTTGTCTCACCACTTACAGACCTACTGAAAAAGGAAGTTAAATTTTTCTGGACCGATAACTGTGAATCCTCTTTCAGTAAACTTAAAGCTATCCTATTAAGTCAGCCAGTGCTCGCTACTCCAAATTTTGCTAAGCCTTTTAAGATGGCTGTTGACGTAAGTGATACAGGAGCTGGGGCTGTTTTGCTGCAAGAGGATGATCAGGGTATTGAATACCCTGTATCTTATTACAGTAAGAAGTTCACTCCACCTCAAAAGAACTCAACTATTGAGAAAGAGCTTTTGGCCTTGATTTTGGGTTTACAGCATTTTTCATTTTATTTTTGTTCTGGTTTTGACCCCATAGTCATTTATACCGAACATAACCCACTGAAATTCCTTAATAAGTTTAAAGATAAAAATCAGAGATTGACAAGATGGAGTCTACTTCTTCAGGAGTATTCATTAGACATACAACATGTCAAGGGGAAAGAAAATGTTATTGCAGATTGCTTATCTAGACTTTAGACAGATTGTTTTAGAGTTATAAGAAATTTCCTTTGTAAATTTCTTCTTCTTTGTGGGGAGGTGTTACATAGCCTATGATTTCATCATCCTTTGTATAATTCTAACATGATACAGTTTTGTTCATAACTGCATCATCCTTTGTATGATCCTAATGTACAGTATGCTGCATGTTTGTTCACGATTCGCCACGTGGCTTCCATAGTGACCAGGCTTGCGTGTTCTACCTCACTCCCCCCTTCTCCCCCTTATAGTAGAGTAAGTCGTTCTTTCTGTTGTTCAGAGCAGGACTGTCAACTCTTCCTCCTTTATGCCTTCATTTGCGCATCCTTCTTACAAGTTGAATCAAGCTCTGCCGGCCCGCTATATAATGAGTTCAGTCTCTGCATTAGTGGCCACTTAGATCTACTCATTCTGTTCACATCTCTGTCCTCCCCTGTACAGTATATTATTATTTTTATGAGTTCTCAGGAAGTGTCCAGCCATCTAATTGCTGTATAATTTGAGTATAAGTGTTATTACCATTTTTCTTGTACTGTATAGCCTAAGGCGTAAATTCGTAAGCCTGGTGAAGTTTTTGTGATTCGTGTTGATTCCGTGCTGTTAGCCAGTATTAATATTATTTTGTATCTGTAATAATATATCTTAATTTAACTGAGCATTATCTGGTTTTCTCATTTTATCAGGGCTGTCTTAGATAAATTTGCTCTTGCTAAATTCATGTTAATAGAGGCTATTGCAGTTAACCATATATGTAACCTGTTTTGCCATTACAGTATCCTTATGAGTCCTGAATGTTTAGTTGTTAGTTTGAGCATTATACTTTAACTTGTAATTTAACCAAAGTCTTTTGTTTTGAACCTGGAACTTTGCGGGACAGTAGTGATTTTTGTATTCTCACTTGAAGTGTTCATTATATATATATATATATATATATATATATATATATATAATGTGGAGCCTCTGTGGTATAGTGGTAGAGTGTGCGTTTCGCACGCTAGTGGATGAGGGTTCGCCTCCCGGCAGAGTTGTAAAAACTTTGGGAATCGTTCACCGAGCCACTTGCTACTTTGGAGGACATAAGGGATGCTGTGGTTGAACCAGTCTCGCATACTAATATGCTTGCACCCAATCGGTTTAAGGTGGGCCGATTACACTTGGTTCACAAACTACACACACATCCAAAGACACTACAATTACACTTACACGCACTTCTCACCCTACATACAGTCTCTACCAGACAGCCTAAACCACTGGGTAGAGGTACATTGGCTGTATCGTCCCTGCTTGGGATAGGCCGGTCCTGCAGTGGACCTCAACGGCTGATGATATATATATATATATATTGTTTACCAATTTTCCCCTCGATGAGACACTACAGATTTGTACAGATACTGTAACTCTTTTGTAAGCTTTGATGAGTTGTTAAATATAATTTGCAGTAAAAGATTGCATTTCTTTGTTTAGCAATAACTGTTATGAACTAGTTGATGGGGTTGCCGTGGGTTCTTCTTTGGGTCCTACCTTAGCTAATGTATTTTTTTGTTACCATGAGGTGTCATGGCTTAAAGACTGCCCTGCTCATTTTAAACCATTGCTGTACCGTTGATATGTGGATGACTGTTTTTTGTTATTTAGGCAGTCTGATCATGTAAATGATTTTTTGAATTACATTAATCTTAAGCACCCTAATATTCAATTCACTGCAGAAACAGAGGAAAATAGAAGGCTTCCTTTCCTTGATGTACTAGTCCATAGACATGACTCTAGTTTCAGTACCTCAGTTTGTAGGAAGAGTACTTTTACAGGACTTATTCAGGTGTTATTCAGATGTTATAATCCTTCCTTTGATTGGAATTTGTTCCATTAGAAATTACTAGGCTTAGAACATATTTCTTGAATAATGAATACCCTTTGAATCTTTTTGAAAGTACTGTGCATAAGTTCCTAGATAAATACATTTGCGCAAATCCTGTTTCTTCAGTTCCCAAATAAGTATTATACATTAGTCTCTTTTATTATGGGCACAGCAGTTTTCTCATCAGAAAGGAATTAAATAAACTGCTTAATGTAGTTTATCCACAGGTTTCATTTAGGTACACTTTTACAAATTCATATACTATTGGATTCTTTTTTAGGTATAAGGATAGAATCCCAAAAGCTTTATGCTCTAACACTGTGTACAAGTTTAACTGTTCCAACCATAATGCAGGACATATTGGGAGTTCTATTCGAAACCTGAAAATTAGGATGTTCGAACACAAAGGTCTGTCATATAGAACCACTTTACCATCAAACCCTCCCTTCTCGGAAATTAGGAAACATTCATTTGTTCCGGGTCATAGCTTTGATCTGGATGATTTTGAGATTTTAATGACAAATAATGATAAAACTAATCTTAGAATAGCGGAATAATTGTTTATACATGACTTAAAGCCATCATTGAATACTTATGACTCTTCCACTACATCATTTACCCACTGACTCACTGATTCGATTCAGCAGTTTCATACAACTCAACCAAGTTTACTTTTTCATTAACTTTTGAATACTGATGAGTGGCTTTGTGTAGCTGTCTCAGTGTAGACCTGTGTAAGTTAGATCTTTAGTGAATGATATATATATTTTTTTTGCTACATCATTTTTTAATTTACTTTATACGTTTTATTGGTTTTATTATATTTTGAACGAGGTGGTAGGTGGGGGCGCTCACCATCCACTTACTCGATGTAGTGCTGCTATCGGGTGTCCGCCCTTTCCTCTCCTCCGTCCTTCTTTTCTTCCATCCTCTTCTGTTTTTCTTTTCTTCTTTCTCTTCTTGTCCTTCTGCCCACGGGTGACAATACACTCCCTCTACTGTCTATCTTTCCTTCATTCTTTCATCTTCCTTTTTGCTGTGGGTGACTCTTCACTGAGTGACAAACCAAATGGTTTCCTGAACACCAGGAAACCATTTACTGAGCTGGGTGGTAACCATATAACCAAGTTTTTGCGCCTGGTGGTTTAGTGGGTAATAATTGCGCTCCAATCGGATTGAGCTGGTGAAGGTTTATATCCAAGGGATGGTTGTGGTTGATTGCTCGTGCGGTGCCATTCAGGGATGAGTGAGGCTAGTCACTCTCATCTTAAATGTCGGGACCAACTGCCTAGCCCTGGGCTCCTGCGTTCCTCGTAGGGCAATGTAGGATTGGATGATGGATGGATGGATTGAATGAGGTGTAATTTGTTACTTTACATTTAATTCACTTTGTATATATTTTACTTTTGTCTGACGATGAGGTTGGACTACCTCGAAATGTCACTGCTGTAATAAATCGCGAACATGGCCCCAGTTCAACGTCTCCTTGTCCTGGTCTTCAGTTTTATATATGCCATCAGGTTCCCTACTGGATCCTCAGTTATTAATGAATATATATATATATATATATATATATATATATATATATATATATATATATATATATATATATATATATATATATATATATATATATACGGTAGTTTGTAACTCGCATTTCAAACACAAAGATGCACATAAATATACACGGTATAAAGGGAACGGGGATCGTGTTGAAAGGGGCATGACTGATTATGTGCTCGTAGCGAGGTTGATGATGAGAATGGTTGCTGCTACGAGGGCCATGAGAGGATGAGAAGACGATGTGGAGGTCTGTCAGATCATATGACTGGTATGCATGATGAAGCTGAGAGGAGTTAGGTGGATCAGGACTGAGAGGAGCAGTGAGAGAGAAAGACGGAAAGTTGAGAAGCTGAGTATCAAAGAAATGGCAGATGATTAAAGGACCAACATAGAGGAGTAGTTAGAATCAGTGAATTGGAATGAAAGGGATCTGGACAGCATGTGGAATGCATATAGGGATTGCTTAGTCAGGAATGCTAAAGCGGTGTGTAGTGTGGCAAGAGTAACAACAAAGAAAAAAGGTATGGCATGGTGGGATGAGGAGGTTAAGGGAGTAGTGGAGGAAAAGAGGAAGAAGTGGCTAAAGGAGTTACAGGACAGGGGTTTAGTTGTAATAAGAAATGAATATACTGTTAAGATGCACATAAAGAGACTAGTGTTGAGGAAAAAGGAGGTAAATGATGATCTAGGAAGAAAAATGAATGCTAACTACTCTGAAGATAGGAAATTATTCTCGAAAGAGGTGCGGAAATGTAGAAATGAAAGCGGAAAGAAATGTGATGGTGTAAGGAGGTAGGTGGTAGATATATCACTCCTGTAATTGATTATAGAATGGTCGTAGCCGAGCTGTAGGTAATAGTGAATAGATTAGTGAAGAGATAACCTCAGTTCACTTGTAGTCGGTGACAGAAGAAGATAAAGATGAGTGCTGGGGTGTGATTGTATTTTTTATTCTCCTCAAAAGGGAAATCTCAAGATTAACGCAGAGTGTATTAAACAAGAGCTTTTTGTGCTAGTTAACTTCTCTCCCAGCTTCTCTCGCTAGACCCCACTTCTCACTCTGTCCACTCCAGTTATCTAATTCCTTGTGACCTGTCCTCCTCTTTCTATCCGTATATAAGACCTTCTATCACGTGGGCTGCACTGTGGTCAAAATGTTCTAGAAGCCTGTGTGTGTGTGTGTGTGTGTGTGTGTGTGTGTGTGTGTGTGTGTGTGTGTGGTAAGTTTCCGGCCAAGCATCACGAGGTGCTGAATATAGCATTCCTCAGAGGGAATTCGCAAACACCATTTCCTCCAGGGCCTAGCATATGACTTTCATTTAATCTCTAAGATACTTATGTGTGTTTTATGATACTATAGAGTCCTGACATCACTTGGTCACGAACTGCTACCGAATCTAAGCATGTGATAGAGGTCTAATATTCATGACAATATTGTACAGATATAATAATATTGTAGAAGCAAAACATATTATCCAGTAGTAATACATTGTATGGAGTAAATACATAACACATTGTTCTAATACACTGTATGTATAATAAATACATTTTAGTAGAGTTGATTGCAGAATAACATATTGTAGTAATAGTGGCACAAATTTGTATGTACAAGAGACATACTCATTAATGGCAGTACCATGCCGAGATTATAGTAGGAGTCATTAATATATTTGTAATGTGATTTATATCAAGGATACATATATATGAAATATAATAATATTGTTATATGAATTGGTTATTGTATATTGGGTAACAATAATTCATGATTTGATAAATAATGTATATATGTTACCCCATAATTTTCTTACTAAATAAAAATTATTATTGTTATTATTATTACTATCATTATTATTATATTTTTATTTGTTAATATATTTTTCACTATTTACATATTCACCTTTCATTCAGGGGGTCTCACTTGAATGTTCACTCTTCCTTTCGTAAATGCTGACTTCAGGTTTGCAATTCTTGCTTGCTGTGGGAAATATTTTCACCCAGAGCAGTTGCACTTTCTACTTTTTTAAACAGTCGTCCCTGGTTAGAAAGCAGAGGAAAACCTGAGATCGTTAACAACTATTCAAGCGGTTTTTCACAACCCATAAATTACGTTCTCTTTAATAATTCTTATTATTGATTAAATGCCCATGCGTTTAACCCCTCTTGGACAACTATCTTGTAAATACAAGTAATTACTTGGGAATTTTCACTGACTAAACTGCGTCTGCGTGTCAGATGACTTGTCTGAATATGAAAAGGCCCTCATATAAAAACAGATGTGGATTTAACATATCCATATGGATGAAGGGAATATTTGGTGTGCCTTTAGTTTAATTAAAACTAAGAATTTCTTAGATTCGCCATGTATATATCATGATGTAATCTAACTGTATTTCATATTGTAAATAATTAATAGTTGGCACCTCTATCATTGTATGAGGGAGATAGAGGCTTGCCTAGTTAGCTCACTCTGCTCCTAGACAAGGTCCAAGCACGTTTGTATTTACACACTTCAAGGACACTTGACTGTCCAAGCAACAGACAGAAAAGCACGCTCGTCGTCATCTGTTGTTCAGCACCTTTACGAATTGGCCAATTCAAGGGGAGATTAGCTAGGAGATTGAAGAGAATTAATTAGGTGAGTTAAGGTGTAGTTTACTGTTCACCTAAACCTATGAGACTTGTTTGAATTTACTTATAGACAATTTTAGGGACGAGTAAGGACCTACGAGTTGTTTACTAGAAAATACTAGATATTTCTGACATTTCTGGTGCCCTGAGTAAGGATACCGACTCGTATCATTTAAATATTTTTCACATTTTTGGTGCCCCCAGAAAGTGAGGAGAGCAGATGTGTGCCGAAGCACTGAATGTGTTTAAGGTTGCTTTTGTTGGGCATAATTTACTACCACGTTCTGTTGCCGTGGATGATGTGGAAATACGTACATACCGAGTTCAGGGAAAATGGATGTTTGGGAAATTGAGTGGGGGGATAAAATACAACCCTAAAGGTTTAACAACCCAGAGGGATAGGTTTAAAGTTACGAACCTAATCCCTACACTCCTCAAATTTTAAATGAATGATTAGCTGAGCCGGAAAATGAGTATTTGGAAAGTAAGTGGGGGGATAAATACAACCAGGGGGATAGGTTTGATGTAATGAACTTAATCCCTACCCTCTTCAAAATTTAAAATAATCAGATAATTACTAAGCTGAGGTAAATTTGTGGCTGAAACTCCTAGTTAAATTATTAGATCAGAAACCAGTAAACATGTCTGTTTCCTCGTTGCAAAGATCTTCTAGTAGTAAAGCTGGATGGGTAACTAGAACCATAAATGATTGCAAACAATCGTTGGACGAAATACCTCTGTCCAGAGAGAAATTAAATAGTCTCCTAAATATACTGAAAGACCAGTGGAATGAATACATGATAGAACAGATCTCCCTAAGGTCAGCAAACTCACATATCTGTTAGAACAGGTCAAAGGAACACATCAGCTAATAAAAGAATTACCAGTAGAAGAAAATTATTATAAGGTTGCCTTGACTATCCTTCGACAAAACTAAGAAAACAGGGAGCAAGTTATTACTCAGTTACTGAAGGCTGTAATTGAATTGCCCATACTAGATACTATTTTGATTCCTTGCAAAATTTTAGAATTGCACTGAGTTGTAACTTAAAGGCCTTAGGTACTTACGAAGATATCAATGCATCAGATTGGGTGCTTTCAAGAATTGTGTCCTTGAAACTTCTACCGAAAACCGAGGATGCTTTGTATATGGTAGGTACCAAAAGGATAATTTCTCCTACGAAGAGATTGAGGAAGACGATGCAACTCTGTAAATATTTGCAAGGAACAGTAAAACCTACTGAGATTAAACAGCAGACTGAAATAAAGAAAAAACCCACTAACCAACTGGTTGGGAAATTTAAGGCAAAGAAGACTAAGTATATGCCTAAGAAAGAGATAGGTACTTTCCTTAGTTCCTTAAAAGCTGAGGATAAAGTATTAAAGACAAGGAATAGACAAACCGATGAAATTAAGGAAGTAAAACCTTCCATGGTAAAGGACAGGAAAGTTTGTGCATTTTGTGGTGAGCAACATTCCAGTGCATCCTGTCAACATTATCCTGATTATGCTTCTAGAGTAGGAAAGCTCCAGGAACTGGGGTGTTGTATAATTTGTATGAACTCCGAACATACTTCCGCGGACTGTAAGACAATTAAATCTTTGTTTTAAATCGAAAAAGGATCATCGTCATAGTGCTTTATGCCGAAGGATGAAAATTGAGGTTCCTAAACCTGCAAGTGTCAATATGACAAATGCAAAGGGAAATGCTCCAATAGTAATGCCAGCTGCAGTTCCCATAGCCGATGTGAAGGTATTGATTGAGAATGGAAACATATTGGCACGTACCCTTTTTGATACGAGTGCTCAGAAAACCTTCATTTCTGCAGACATTGTGAAGAAATCCGCAGAAAAGAAGAAAAAGTAATTCAGCTGAAAGACAGTAACCACCTATTTTACTACAGAGGAAGGGAAAATGAAAGAGTTAGTGGCGCAGTTTTTCTAATTAACAGAAATCTTTCAGACAACATTGTTAAATTCAGCAGTGTATCTAACAGAGCAGCATTTGTTGTCATTAGACTGTACCCTGAAAATAATACAAGTATATGCACCAACTTCTCAAAGCTCAGATGAAGAAATAGAAACATTCTGTGATGACATCTCCCAGATTATGGAAGAAGAAAAGACAACATATACTATACTCATGGGAGCCTTCAATGCAAAAGTTGGGAAGTCGAAAAATGGAGAAGCATGTATGGGAAAGTTTAGAGTGTGAGAAAGGAATGAAAGAGGAGAAATGTTCGTAAATTTTGCTGAAATGTATAACATGAGAATAATGAACACATTCTTCCACAAAAGAACAGGGAGAAGGTGGACCTGGAGAAGCCCAAATGGAGAAACAAAGAATGAAATCGACTTCATTATGGCAGATAAGAATAACACTATCACAAATGCCACAGTTATCAACAAAGTAAATATAGGTGGTGATCATAGAATGGAGGGATGCACAGCCAGAGTGAATTTCAGAAGTGAAAGAAAGAAGATGATTGAAGATAAAAAGATATGGCCAATAAAAGTAAACGAAAACAAAGCAGCCTTTCAGTTGGAAATAAGGAACAGATTTCAGGCTCTAAGTAATGCTGAGTGTGACATTGATGAGCTGAATGACAGACTAAAAAGTGCTAAGAGAATCACCGGAGGTAGTAGGAAAACCTAATACAACGAAAGGCAAGAAATATTCAGAAAAGACTCTTGAGCTTATGAAAAAACGAAATGAAATGAAAGTAAAAACAAAGAAAGACGAAATAGAACGAGCGGAATTAAATAAGCTTATCAACAAAAGACAAGAAGAAGAAAAAAAGAAAGAGAAACATGAATCAGAACAAGGAATCCATCGAAAATCGAAAAAGTCTGAAATAGGTCAGAAGTAAAATGGCACTAGGAAAGCAACAAATGACATCACTGAAAGAAAAAAAACGGTGAAATATTAAATGCCGAGATAAGATGGTGAAGAGAGTTGAAGAATTTTACAAACAACTGTATGCATCAAAGGCAGTAGTACCAATAGCTAACTTTTCAGTTGACAAAAGTGAAATACCTGAGGTAACACCTGACGAAGTAAATATTTCCCTAAAAAATATGAAAAGAGGGAAGGCTCCGGGAGAAGATGGAAGAGTAACAGATTTACTGTTGGATGCAGGAGCAGAAGTATAAAATAGGCTTGCTCACTTATTTACCCACTGTATCAAACAGAAGTAAATTCCCAAATCATGGTATAATGCAATAGTTATTTTACTCTACAAAAGAGGTGACTCGAAAGATCTTAGTAACTATCGACCCATTAGCTTATTATCAGTCATTTACAAACTCTTCACTAAAGTCCTTACGAACAGATTAACGACAATTTTGGGGGAGAACCAACCTCGTGAGCAGGCATGATTCCGAACCGGGTATTCAACCACTGATCATCTACATATAATGAATCAGCTGACTGAGAAAACTACAGAATATAATAATCCAGTGTGCTTAGGTTTTGTTGATTACGAAAAGGCTTTTGATTCAGTGGAGCACATAACGATTATAAATTCACTGCGAGAACAAGGAGTGAATGAGAACATTGTAAAACTCCTCTAAAACATGTATAAAGAGGGCCATCGTTACGAAAAGATATATACAATCATTTAGACTGATGAGAGTCATGTGCGAGACACAAAGGCTACACGTTAACACCTGCACCTATAGGGCAATACCCCGTACCTAATCGACCGTGGGAAGTTGTCGACATTGACTATGTTACCGTTATCCTACAATAATAATCAGTATCTACTCGTGGCTACAGACTACTTCTCAAGATATGTGATTTTAGCCCCAATTAAGGATAAGATAGCCAAACAGTGGCAAGGGCAATCGTAGATAATATAATATGAATATTTACAACCCCAAAGGCATTAATAAGTGATAATGGGAGTGAGTTTAATTCCGAAATCTTGCAAGAAACATGTAAACAATACAATATAAAAACAAGGTAAATGTCAGCCTATCACCCAGCATCAAATGGGTTGGTAAAGAGACAAAACAAAAAGGTGTTGGATGTGCTACTTCACATTCTTAATGACAGTTGTGCAAGCTGGGATGATTGGATTCCCAGAGTGGAAGCTTCAAGTAATGGAGCAATTAATAAATCTATAGGAGACACACCACATTGGATTATATACGGGATAGACAGACAACTACCTTACGAAATTCTAGAAGGTGAAAATTTACCAATATATAATTATGACGATTCCCCTAAACTCCGTTTGTGTGAATTGCAGGATATCCACAAAAGGATGAAGAAGCAATTACCGATGTCCAAGGATGAAATGCCGGAGGCATTCAATAAAAGGGCAAAAGATCACCTATCGACTTGGGAGACATTGTCTATGGTGTCATTCACCCTAGAGACAATAAACTATCACCAAAATTTGAAGGCCCATACTGAGTGATTAAAAAGACTGCAAACAAGGTAGTCACTGTCGAGCGGCAAAGAAAAACAAATTCATGTTGATCATTTAAAAAAGATCTCAAGGAATTTAGCCAGCAATTATGCAACCCCGGACACAATCGAAACTCCGTACACCGTCGGTGACAATATACTAAATGAAATCAATACACTATCTATCTATCTATCTATCTATCTACCTATAGCCCGACGCCCTAATCCCGCAAAGGGTGGCCGCAGACAAAACGCCTCCAAGTCACTCTGTCACCCACCAATTGACTACCCTCCCCCCAACTCACCCCCCCCTCCCTCATACACCTCTCAACTCCATCCCTCCACCTCATCCTCGGTCTACCCCTCCCTCTCCCTCCCTCCACCTCACCTACATACACCCTCTTAGTCAGTCTTTCATTCTCCATTCTCTCCACATGTCCAACCACCTCAGTGTATTTCTCCTAATCTTTTCAACCACATCCACATCTACCCCACAACGTTCCTTCACTTCTTCATTCGTCAACCTGTCCCTCCACGTCACTCCACATGCTCCTCTCAAGTAACTCATTTCCACTGCTCTCACTCTTGACTTGTTCCCCTCTTGCAAGGTCCACGCCTCGCTTCCATACGTCAGGGTAGGGATCACAATACCATCATGCAGTGACTTCCTAACTTCCATACTCACCTCCCTATTTCTCATCACGGCTTTCAGTGTACCAACAACCTTTCTTCCCTGCTGTACCCTTTCACGTACTTCATCCCCCAAAGTTCCATCCTTACTCATCACACTACCCAAGTACTTGAATGCACTCACATTCTCCATATCCTCACCATCCAACCTCATTGCACACTCTGTGACTTCATTCCTCTCAAACACCATAACTTTACTTTTGTTTACATTAACTTTCAGCTTCCTCCTCCTACACACTGTTCCAAATTCATTCACCAAACCTTGCAACTCCCATTCATCTTCACTCAACAATACTGTATCATCAGCAAACAGCAACACCGGAAGCTTCCAAATCTCACCCTCATTCATTAGGGCCAGCCCCACATCCACTGCCCTACCTTGCATCTCCTTTACAACGCCATCCATATATATATTAAACAGCCATGGAGACATCACACACCCCTGTTTCAGTCCCACATTGAGATCAAAGAACTCACTCAGCTCACCATCCACTCGCACCGTAGCCCTAGCTCCTTCGTACATACTCTTCACAGCACTCAACAATTTCCCCCCCACTCCATATATTCTTAATACCTTCCACATACCTTGCCTATCTATTCTGTCATAAGCTTTCTCCAAGTCCATGAAGGCAGCATACACTTTCCTTCCCTTCTCTAGATACTTCTCCAATAAACATCTTAGAACAAATATCTGATCTACACACCCTTTTCCCTTCCTAAATCCCCCTTGTTCTTCTCCAACTAGCTCCTCTGTCATATGCCTAACCCTATCAATGAGTATTCTACCATATATTTTACCAGTCACACTAAGAAGGCAAATACCCCTATGGTTACCACATACTTCTCTCTCCCCTTTTCCTTTGTACAGAGGAACAATTATACCTGATTTCCAGTCCTCTGGAACCCTTCCCTCTTCCCAAGCCAATTTACACAACTTCCATATCCACTCCACAACAATCTCACCCCCATACCTAAGCATTTCACCACACACTCCATCAATTCCTGGGGCCTTTCCCAGCTTAATCTTCTTCATCGCTTCCTCTACTTCCGACCTACTGATATCTTCCTCCCTCCTCTCATCTCTTCTTCTCCCAGCCATTCCCCAACCACTTATACTCACACTGCTCTCACTCTCTACATTCAACAAATCCTCAAAGTGCTCCTTCCATCTCCTCAATTTCTCTCTCTTCTCCACCAACAATCTATTATTCCTATCTTTTACTCCCCTACTATTTCCCCTTTCACACTGCCTTACTTTCTTTACCTCCTTCCAAAACAATTTCTTACTCTCCCTCCATTTCACACTCAGATTCCTCCCAAACTCTTCATCCACTTTCTTCTTACTCTCCTTCACCAGTCTCTTAACCTCCCTTCTCCTGCTCACATATACCTCTCTTCTCTCTCTCATCTTCTCCCCTACCTCTACTCGCCAACCATTCACCACATGCCTTCTTCTTTTGTTCCACAGCTCGTTTCGCCTCATCATTCCACCATGCTGTCCCTTGCACACCCTTGCATCTCCTCCTCACTCCACAAACCGCCTCACACGCTGCGCCTATCTCTTCCGTGAATATCTTACATACGTCTTCCACCCCTTCCATCTGCTCTAGCTCATACCTTCCCAATCTTTCTTCCACTATGCTCTTATACTCTGTCATTTTCTTACTATCTTGCAGTTTCTCCACTCTTCTCACAGGAGCTGCTTCCTCCTGTCTTCCCCTTCGTCTCCTCAACCACTTTCTTTGCAGCTCTACCTTGGCCATCACTAAGTGATGGTCCGAGACTCCATTCCCCCACCCTCTCCACACTCTTGCATCCAACACTTGTCTTCTCATTCGCTCATCCACACACACGTAGTCTATCATTGCCTTTCGTTCAACAAGTTCACCATCCATCCTCCTCATTACTCTCCATGTATACCGGTGGATCATCTTATGACGAAAGTAGGTGTTGGCTATTGCCAACCCCTTACCAGCACAGATGTCCACTAAAGCACTACCAATACACACAAATGTAAATTAAGATCGCATGATAAACACACAAAAATAGGTGCGACTGTTACTACAAATGTCACAATACAGCATTTACATGAGCTAGGTATCGATTTAAACTCCTTCTACAAGTAAAACAACGAGAAAAGTTATTATTCTCCACGAGCCAGTTGTAATGCACATCATCACCATCATCGACCACACCATGACTTTATTAGCAAATTAATATATTTTTATTTTTCGGCAGGTAACGATGAGGGGACTTATGCCATGGAGTCTCCTGTGTATAGCAAGAAGATATGCTCACTTAGAACCTCAACATATAATACGGCAAGGATGCCTCATAGCTCCAACGGCCTCGACATCAATCGTGAAAGATATCATGAGTACTGAAATTAGTTTGGACTTCTTATATGAATTACCTGCTTTTTTGGAGAATATTGCCAAGCCACTGAAGACACTGGACTTTATGATAGGTTACCTATGTTTCGGAAGCTCATAACACGAAGTAAATTACTGAAATCGTGAAGTTAGCGAAATGGAAGATAGAACGAGCTAAATCAATCATGCTCATCATGATCCAAGATCTCTCATCTCGTGGAACGGAGGCATTGATGGACACGAACAACATCACATGTACACGTGACAGGCGCGGTTTGTTTGACCTGGGTGGTGCAATTCTAGGGAACATTTTTGGATTGGCCACAGAGGAAGCTCTTCAAGAAAAAACAACAAATTTAATAAAATAGCTCAGGTACTAACATATCAACAGAAGCTAGTTGACGGTCAAAACACAGCATTGAAGACGATCGCGAAAAATCTAAGAAAAGCAGAAAGTATAACTCACCAGAGTGTGGACAAAATAAATGCCATGGAAGGAAACATGACACTTTTCCAACACTTCTCACTAATCATGGAACATATTGACATAATAATACTCCAGTTAGATAACACGAGAGTTTGTTACCAGGCACTCATGAAAGGCATTCCAAATGCTGGTAATGGCAAGATCACTATTAACCTACTTCCAGTTCACGATCTACGTCATATAATCAGTCAAGGCATACATGAACATGGTTTGAAGCCTCTGTTCCGAGGTAGGAATCTCATGTTATATAATCCATATTTAGAAGCAACTCTACCACCAACATTAGTAATAGTTCATGTACCCTTCGTAACTGACGATCTGTTCACAGTCTATCAAATATACCCCTTTCCTTCTAATAATAATGACACTTTGGTCATCATCAACACAGACACCGAACTCATCATGGTCTCCAAGAGACAGGACACTGTCACTTTCGCTAGTGACTCAACGATTGAACGAAGGTGCTGTACATCCTTACATGCTGTTCAGCTTTATCCTGCGTACATTTTCACGTTCTAGCCTACTGGAACAGTCCCTTGTGAAATGGCTATCATAAGAAATCATGACATTCATCGCTACTACAACTTCGCATTTGCTCCAGATAAACCTACACATCATCAACGCATCGGGCATTCACAGTTCTACTTCACTCATAATACATCAGTTTTCATAATTTGTCTAGATATACCATCTCAGGATTATACATAGCACCTGACAACTGTGCCGTACTTACACCATCTTTGTCCACTTTAGCTACCAGCAATCACTATGCCATCCTCAATCACACACAAATATTTCCAGCCACTACCTAAGATGGATTTAAACATGAGCACAAGTATTAAGTTCACTTTACCCAAGTTTGAAATTATGGAACTAATCAATGAAACAATGAAGCCCTGGGAAGAATTGAGTATATGTTCAACCCATATGATGTGCATAGCCCAGCACCAACTGTCTTTATAATCTCCACTGTATTTGTCATAGGGCTGGCATGCGATGCACAGAATGCAAGTGTCAGAAATATTTGACTTTGTATAAATCGGTATCCTCGGTCGGGCACCAAGATGTAAGAAATTTCTAGTACTTTCTAGTAAACAACTCGTAGGTCCTTACTCTTCCCTAAAATTATCCTTAAGTAAATTCAAACAAGTCTCATAGGGTTAGGTAAACAGCAACGTACACCTTAACTCACCTAATTAATTCTCTTCTATCTCCTAGCTAATCCCCCCTTGAATTGGCCAATTCGTAAAGATTTCTTAGCTAGGGAGTGCTGAACAACAGATGACTACGAGCGTGCTTTTCTGTCTGTTGCTCGGACCGTCAAGCGTCCTTGAGGTGCGTATATAAAAACGTGCTTGCACCTTGTCTAGGAGCAGAGTGAGCTAACTACGCAAGCCTCTATCTCCCTCATAGAATGGTAGAGGTGCCAACTATTAATTATTTACAATATGAAAAACAGATTACATCATGATATATACAGGGTGAATCTAACAAATTAATCTTAGTTTTAATTAAACTAAAGGCAAACCAAATATTCCCTTTATCCATATGAATATGTTAAATCCACATCTGCATTTATATGAGGCCCTTTTCATATTCAGACACGTCATTTCACATGCAGACGCAGTTTAGTCAGTGGAAATTCCCAAGTAATTACATGTATTTACAAGATAGTTGTCCGAGAGGGTTAAACACAGTAGCATTTAATTTATCAATAATAAGAATGATTAGAGAACGTAATTTCTGGGTTGTAAAAACCGCTTGAATAGTTGTTAACGATCTCAGGCTTTCCTCTGCTTTCTAACCATGGACGACTGTTTTAAAAAGTAGAGAGCGTAACTGCTCTGGGGGAAAATATTTCCCACAGTTTTGGGCCCAGGTGAATAATGATATACTGTATCATGTAATGTGACCCTTAGCCAGGTGTTCTCTCCATAGGTCTCGAGAACCCTGTGCTGCGGCCCTTCTAGGTCGCGCATCCTGACCCGTTTGATCTCCACCATCCCCTGTACGAGTATTTGGGTTAGCTGCTAACTCAAGAGGTACCAGTTTATCAATAGTTTTTGTGCTGGTATGTCCCCTACATTTTTTTTTTTTTTTTTTACGAGTCTCAGCATCCCCTCTGAATCTGGGTGCGTGAAGATCACCTTAGCTAATGGCCACTGGGATCTTGGTTGTTCTGTTTTCACTAAGACCACATCCCCTGTGTTTATAACAGACTTGTTACTGGCAGCCTGAGCCCCATAAAATCTTTCTCGAAGGCTCAAAAAATATTCTTCAATGTCTATTCCAAGTAAACAATACCCTTTTCAGGTACTGATATCCCTCCCGCAGATGTTGTCCTAAATCATTATTTTCAATAGTAGGATCATCTACTTCTTCCTAGATATCCACAGAAGGCACCGGGATGGAGCTTCCTGCCATATAACATATGAGCTGGTGTCAAGGCCTCTATCGAAACGCTGGTGTCATCTAAATAGGTTACGGGTCTATTATTAAATCCTAGTTTCAATTTCGGTTATCACTGTTCTTAACTCTTGTGATCTTAGTTCTGTGTAATGTTTTCTTTAGGCAGTTTTTCACAATACCGATCATTCGTTCGGTAAATCCATTTTGCCATGGTGCTCTTGGAGCTGTGAACTGCCAGGTACAATTTCGGATTCCCAGCGCCGACTTAACCTTTGAGTCATTCTTTATGTTCAACAGTAGAGGTGCTGCTCCAACGAAATTAGTTCCGTTGTCACTTATTAATTTGTCAGGACAAGACCTTCTAGCGTCAGATCTTCGGAAGACATTCAGGAATGTCTCTGAGCTCAGATCTTCCGCCATTTCTAGATGGACTGCCCTTGTGTAAGTACAAGTAAATAGACAAATGTAAACCTTATGGGGAGCTCCCTCACCCGTAACAGTTATAGCCCCTGTGTAATCCACTCCAGTTACTTGGAAGGGCCGACTTACATTTACCCTATCCCTTGGTAAGGCAGGTGGTCCTGGATAGTCATATGGTCGTTCTTAATACCTCCTACATGTGATGCAGCCTTTGAGATATTTATGACCTGTCTACCCTTAGGGATCTATTACCCCTCCCGGATTCGGGCCAAAGTCTGCAGTACACCTCCATGGAGAATCAATTCATGGGCTTCCTTTACAATTAACTGTACAAAGTATCCATTCTTGGGTAATAATATGGGATGTCTACTATGGAGAGGCAAATCAACCTTTATTATTCGGCCCCGGCATCTAATCAGACCCTTTCTGTCTAAGAACAAGTCCAAATCTCTTATCAGCTTATTCCTGTTCCAAGTGCCCTGGCCTAAATGGTCATACATCTCTCCGTAATAGTTCTTTTGTATTCTTTTCAGCCAATATTCCATGGGATCTAACTTCTGAAACCCCATTTTCTTATTCAAAAATTCAGCAACTAATTTAGTAGTGTTAATCAGTTGTCTTATTGATGAGAACCGGCTGATATCAATTACTTCTGGCTCAGGTACTACAGGATCCAAGTTTACCATACCAACTTCAGCAATACTATATTGTTTCTGCTCAGGTCAGTCTTTAGTGAGTAACCATTTAGGACCTTTAAACCACATGTTATCTTTGATCAGTCTCTTTACAGTCGAACCTCTCGAGAGCAGATCAGCTGGCTTTTATTTAGAGGATACATGCATGAATTTAAATTTGGAAGACAGCTCTTTAATAGTCTTCACTCTGTTACGGACGAAAGGAATTTTACTGTCTTCCTTTCCTATCAAGTAAAGACAAATCTCACTGTCAGTCCATACATAGAGTATCAAGAGTAGTGGTCAAATACCTAGCCAATTTAGTTCCTACTTCTATGGAAGCCAATTCCACTTGAGGTAGGGTTCTTCCTTTAATTGGCGCAACTCTGGCTTTGGACATAATAATCTTAATATCCTCTCCTATTGCGCAATAAGCTACTGCTCCATAGGCCTTTTGAGAAGCATCACAAAATATGTGTAAGTGCGAATTCTCACTACTGCTTATTTTCCTGGGAATACATATGCTTGATGTGGTCGCAAACTCCTTTCTAATCTGTTCCCATTGTTCCACATATGTCTCACCTAATTCCGTGTCCCAGTCCAACTTTTCTCGCCAAGCTTCCTGCACTAAACATTTACCCCTAATAACTGTAGGACTGATCAATCCTAATGGGTCAAATAACATAGAGCCCTGACTTAACAAGGACCTCTTGGTGAGAGTGACATCAGAGAACTTAATTGGTTTCAAACTTATTACATCAGCTGTTGAATCCCAGTTAAGACCCAACACATTTTGAATTTTGGGAATGTCAGAATTTGGATAGTCCTCTTGTATTTTATTCCTCAAAAGCAGTGAGTTTGCATTCCAGCTCTGTAACGGTAAATTTGCCTTCCCACATTCGGAATTGGCTACTTCATAAGCCTTCAGTGCTTCTGATTCTGTATCAGCAACACCTTGCAAATTATCCATGTAAAAAGCCTGCCCTATTTCTGGGCATTGGCATTTTCAAAATGATGTTTTAAAGAGTTGCAAAGTAGGAAAGGACTAGCACAAGAGCCAAGGAGCACCGATCGGAAACAGTAAGTCTTTAATGGACTATCCTCATTTTGAGGATCATGAGGCCAGAGGAATTTTGTAAATTTCCTATCCTCCTCTCTGTCCTATTCTGAGAAAAGCCTTACTAATGTCTGCTGTATAAGCATAAGGTTTCTCACTAAATCTTTATAACACATTCCCTAACTTCTCTGTTAGTGTAGGTCCAGAGTATAAGCAATCATTCAAGCTAGCTGATTCCTTGGACGCATTACTACTACAACTGAATACTAACCTTATAGGAGTAGTTACTGAATCCATGCTTACAGCATGATGTGGTATGTAATGTCCCTCTTTATGGTTAACATTCTACCTCATCTATAAATTTTTTCTTCAATTGATCCTTTATAATATTATCATATATGGTTAGATGTTCTGGTTTATCTCTCAACTTCCTTAGAAGAGAATTTAACTGAGCCTTAGCTGCTTGGTAATTTGTTGGTAACTCCGAATGGTTTAGTTTCCATGGTAATCCTGCCCAATACTGTCCATCCTTAAATTCCACAGACTGATTATACAAATCCAAAGTTAATTTATCTTCAGGGGTTGGTTCCTCAGAGTGTATTCCTACACTGTCTAGGTCCCACAATTTGTGTACAGTTCAATATTTTCATCCAACAAGTCATTCATCTGAGTAGGTTCTAATTCTGCACCTATTCTAGCTACCATCAATGAATGTGTGGGGGGTAACAAAGACCGAGTCTACTAGTTTGGCCTCTCCTTTAACTTGTTTTGGAAAAGGCAACTGACCCATGATAAGGTTACCTCGTGGACTCTTGAACAACTGTACACCATTCTTCTTGAAAGTCCTATGTAGGAATCTTCCACAATAATCAGAACCAATTATAATTTTTATGGGACCCACAGTATCTGATTCCACATTCCGTTTAGCCAACTTTATCCCTGAGCTTTTTAAATGATAAGAGATTTCCTTCGGTCCTTATATATATATATATATATATATATATATATATATATATATATATATATATATATATATATATATATATATATATATATATATATATATTGTCCATATTATCCAATACAGCTGCTGTTATACAGCATTTATATCTGCCCAATTGTATTACAGGTCTAACTAAATCAAAAGACTGAGCGTTCTTAGTTGTTAAGAATCCTATAATGGCTAGATTTACATTGCCAATAATAGGTAACTTTAAGTTCTTCACAATGTCTGCAGAAATGAAGGTTTTCTGAGCACTCGTATCAAAAAGGGTACATGCCAATATGTTTCTATTATCAATCAATACCTTCACATCGGCTATGGGAACTGCAGCTGGCATTACTATTGGAGCATTCCCCTTTGCAATTGTCATATTGACACTTGCAGGTTTAGGAACCTCAATTTTCATCCTTCGGCATAAAGCACTATGACGATGATCCTTTTTCGATTTGAAACAAAGATTTAATTAAGTCTTATAGTCCTGGGAAGTATGTTCGGAGTTCAAACAAATTATACAACACCCCAGTTCCTGGAGCTTTCCTACTCTAGAAGCATAATCAGGATAATGTTGACAGGATGCACTGGAATGTTGCTCACCACAAAATGCACAAACTTTCCTGTCCTTTACCATGGAAGGTTTTACTTCCTTAATTTCATCGGTTTGTCTATTCCTTATCTTTAATACTTTATCCTCAGCCTTTAAGGAACTAAGGAAAGTACCTATCTCTTTCTTAGGCATATACTTAGTCTTCTCTGACTTAAATTTCCCAACCAGTTGGTTAGTGGGTTTTTTCTTTATTTCAGTCTGCTGCTTAATCTCAGTAGGTTTTATTGTTCCTTGCAAATATTTACAGAGTTGCATCAAGTCTTCCTCAATCTCCTCGCAGGAGAAATTATCCTTTTGGTACCTACCATACAAAGCATCCTTGGTTTTCGGTAGAAGTTTCAAGGACACAATTCTTTAAAGCACCCAATCTGATGCATTGATATCTTTGTAAGTACCTAAGACCTTTAAGTTACAACTCAGTGAAATTCTAAAATTTTGCAAGGAATCAAAATAGTGTCTAGTATGGGTAATTCAGTTACATCCTTCAGTAACTAATAACTTGCTCCCTGTCTTCGTAGTTTTGTCGAAGGATAGTCAAGGCCACCTCATAATAATTTTCTTCTAATGGTAATTCTTTTATCAGCTGATATGGTGTTCCTTTGATCTGTTCTAACAGATATGTGAGTTTGCTAACCATAGGGAGATCTGTTCTATCATGCAATAAATATTTGAACTGTAAGGATTTCCAATTCTGCTCCCCATCAAACTCCGGAAGCGTTATTTGTGGTAACACAGCTCTATTCCGCTGTTCCACAATTTTATGTTTCCGCGGCACTCAGCTAATTTTGACTCTAGTGTCTTTACTACAGTTAAGTATTCTTCTAATTTACCTTAAAACTTCGTAGTTTCTGACTCTAAGAGTTCCTTATCATCAGCCTTTACTATAGCCACTTCGAAAGTTATATAACCTTCTTTGTACTTATTCCACCGGTCTTTCAGTATGTTTAGGAGACTATTTAATTTCTCTCTGGACAGAGGTATTTCGTTCAACGATTGTTTGCAATCATTTATGGTTCCAGTTACCCATCCAGCTTTACTACTAGAAGATCTTTGCAACGAGGAACAGACATGTTGACTGGTTTCTAATTTAGTGATTTAACTAGGAGTTTCAGCACAAATTTACCTCAGCTTAGTAATTATCTGATTATTTTAAATTTTGATGAGGGTAGGGATTAAGTCCATTATATCAAACCTATCCCCCTGGCTTGTTGAACCTCTACGGTTGTATTTATCCAAATAATTTCCAAAAACTCATTTTCCGGCTCAGCTAATCATTCATTTAAAATTTGAGGAGTGTAGGGATTAGGTTCGTAACTTTAAACCTATCCCTCTGGGTTGTTAAACCTCTAGGGTTGTATTTTATCCCCCCACTCAATTTCCAAAACATCCATTTTCCCTGAACTCGGTATGTACGTATTTCCACATCATCCACGGAAACGGAACGTGGTAGTAAATTATGCCCAGCAAAAGCAACCTTAAACACATTCAGTGTTTCGGCACACATCTGCTCTCCTCACTCTCTGGGGGCATCAAAAATGTGAAAAATATTTAAATTATACGAGTCGGTATCCTCACTCAGGGCACCAAAAATGTCAGAAATATCTAGTATTTTCTAGTAAACAACTCGTAGGTCCTTACTCTTCCCTAAAATTGTTCTTAAGTAAATTCAAATAAGTCTCATAGGGTTAGGTAAACAGCAACGTACACCTTAACTCACCTAATTCTCTTCTATCTCCTAGCTAATCCCTCCTTGTATTGGCCAATTCGTAAAGGATACTTAGCTAGGGAGTGCTGAACAACAGATGACGACGAGCGTGCTTTTCTGTCTGTTGCTTGGACCGTCAAGCGTCCTTGAGGTGCGTATATACAAACGTGCTTGGACCTTGTCTAGGAGCAGAGTGAGCTAACTATACTCCGTTTTTTTTTTTTTTTTATTGAGGCGAAGATGCACTTGACAGGTTGATGATGATTGCCTGAATGCAATATGTCCAAAAAATATTTACTAACCCAAATTTCCCCCTCAGATATTTATTGTCAGTTAATAATGCTACATTATGAAGTAATGTTGCATTCAGCCAATAATCACCAACCTTTCAAGTGCATCTTCGCCTCGATAAAAAAAAAAGTGAGCATAGGCAAGCCTCTATCTCCCTCATAGAATGGTAGAGGTGCCAACTATTAATTATTTACAATATGAAATACAGTTACATTACATCATGATATATACAGGGCGAATCTAACTAATTAATCTTAGTTTTAATTAAACTGAAGGCAAACCAAATATTCCCTTAATCCATATGAATATGTTAAATCCACATCTGTTTTATATGAGGAGCTTTTCATATTCAGACACGTCATCTGACACGCAGACGCAGTTTAGTCAGTGATAATTCCCAAGTAATTACTTGTATTTACACGATAGTTGTCCGAGAGGGGTTAAACGTAAGAGCATTTAATTTATCAATAATGAGAATTATTAAAGAGACTGTAATTTATGGGTTGTAAAAACCGCTTGAATAGTTGTTCACGTCTCAGGTTTTCCTCTGCTTTCTAACCATGGACGACTGTTTTAAAAAGTAGAGAGTGCAACTGCTCTGGGTGGAAATATTTCCCACAGCAAGCAAGAATTGCAAACTGGAGTCAGTATTTACGAAAGGAAGAGTGAACATTCAAGTGAGACCCCCTGAGTGAAAGGTGAATATGTAAATAGCGAAAAATATATTAAAGAATAAAAATAAAATAATAATAATAATAATAACATAATAATAATAATAATAATAATAATTATAATAATAATTTTCATTTAGTAAGAAAATTATGGGGTAACATATATACATTATTTATCAAATAATGAATTACTGTTACCCAATATGCAATAACCAATTCATATAACAATATTATTATATCTCATATATATGTAACCTAGATATAAATCACATTAAAAATATATTAATGACTCCTACTATAATCTCGGCATGGTACTGCCATTAATGAGTATGTCTCTTGTACATACACATTTGTGCCACTTTATTACTACAATATGTTATTCTGCAATCAACTCTACAGTGTATTAGTACAATGTGTTATGTTTTTATTCCATACAATGTATTACTACAATATGTTATGTTTCTGTAGTATTATTATATCTGTACAATATTGTCATGAATATTAGACCTCTATCACATGCTGTCTTAGGTTCGCTAGCAGGGCGTGACCGAGCGATGTCAGGACTCTACAGTATCATAAAACACACATAAGTATTTTAGAGGTTAAATGAAAGTCATATGCTAGGCCCTGGAGGAAATGGTGTTTGTGAATTCCCTCTGAGGAATGCTATATGCAGCACCTCGTGACGCTTGGCTGGAAAGTTACCACACACACACACACACACACACACACACACACACACACACACACACACACACACACACACACACACACACACACACACACACACACACACACACACACACACACACACACACACACACAGGCTTCTAGAACATTTTGACCACAGTGTAGCCCACGTGATAGAAGGTCTTATATACGGAACGAAAGAGGAGGAGCGGTCAGAAGGAATTAGGAGACTGGAGTGGGCAGATTGAGAAGGGGGGTCTAGCAAGAGAAGCTGGGAGAGAAGTTAACTAGCACAAAACGCCCTTGTGTAATACACTCCGCGTTTATCTTGAGGTTTCCCTTTTGAGGAGAATAAAAACTACAATCAAACCCCAGCACCCATCTTTATCTTCTTCTGTCACCAACTACAAGAGAACTGAGGTTATCTCCTCACTAATCTGCTCACTATTACGTACAGCTCGGCTACGACCATTCTATAATCAATTACAGGAGTGATATATCTACCACCTACATCCTTCACACCATCACATTTCTTTCCGCTTTCATTTCTACATTTCCGCACCTCTTTCGAGAATAATTTCCTATCTTCAGAGTAGTTAGCATTCATTTTTCTTCCTAGATCATCATTTACCACATTTTTCCTCAACGCTAGTCTCTTTACGTGCATCTTAATACTCAGTATATTCATTTCTTATTACAACTGAACCCCTGTCCTGTAACTACTTTAGCCACTTCTTCCTCTTTTCCTCCACTGCTCTTTTAACCTCCTCATCCCACCATGCCATATCTTTTTTCTTTGTTGTTACTCTTGCCACACTACACACCGCTTTAGCATTCCTGACTAAGCAATCCCTACATGCATTCCACAGGCTGTCCAGATCTCTTTCATTCCAATTTTAACTACTCCTCTATGTTGGTCCTTTAATAATCTGCCATTTCTTTGATACTCAGCTTCTCAACTTTCCGTCTTTCTCTCTGACTGCTCCTCTCAGTCCTGATCCACCTCACTCCTCTCAGCTTGATCATGCATACCAGTCATATGATCTGACAGACCTCAACATCGTCCTCTTATCCTCTCATGGCCCTCGTAGCAGCAACCATTCTCATCATCGACCTCTCTACGAGCACGTAATCAGTCAGGCCTCTTTCATCACGATATCCGTTCCCTCTATACCATGTATATTTATGTGCATCTTTGTGTTTGAAACGCGAGTTAGAAACTATATATATATATATATATATATATATATATATATATATATATATATATATATATATATATATATATATATATATATATATATACAGTATATATATATATATATATATATATATATATATATATATATATATATATATATATATACATATATGAGGATCCAGTAGGGAACCTGATGACGTATATAAAACTGAAGACCAGGACAAGGAGACGTTGTACTGGGGCCATGTTCGCGATTTATTACAGCAGTGACATTTCGAAGTAGTCCAACCCCATCGTCAGACAAAACTAAAATATATATAAAATGAATTAATGTAAAGTTGTAACAAATTACACCTTATTCAATCCATCCATCCATCATCCAATCCTACATTGCCCCACGAGGAGCGCAGAAGCCCAGGGCTAGGCAGTTGGTCCCGACATTTAAAATGAGAGTGACTAGCCTCACTCATCCCTGAATGGCACCGCACGAGCAATCAACCACAACCACCACTTGGATATAAACCTTCCCCTGCTCAATCCGATTGGAGTGCAATTATTACCCACTAAGCCACCAGGCGCAAAAACTTCATTATATGGTTACCACCCAGCTCAGTAAATGGTTTCCTGGTGTATAGGAAAGCATTTGGTTTGTCACTCAGTGAAGAGTCACCCACAGGCAGAAGGAAGATGAAAGAATAAAGGAAAGAAAGACAGAAGAGGGAGTGTAATGTCACCTTGGGCAGAAGGACAAGAAGAGAATGAAGAAAAGAAAAACAGAAGAGGATGGAAGGAAAGAAGGATGGAGAAGGGGAAAGGGAGGACACCCGACAGCAGCACTACATCGAGTAAGTTTACTGTGAGCGCCCCCACCTACCACCTCGTTCAAAATATAATAAAACCAATAAAATATATACAAAGTAAATTAAAAAATGATGTAGCAAAAAAAAAAAAAAAATCATTCACTAAAGATCTAACTAACACAGGTCTACACTGAGACAGCTACACAAAGCCACTTATCAGTATTCAAAAGTCAATGAAAAAATAAACTTGCTTGAGTTGTATGAAACTGCTGAATCGAATCAGTGAGTCAGTGGGTAAATAATGTAATGGAAGAATCATAAGTATTCAATGATGGCTTTAAGTCATGTATAAACAATTATTCTGCTATTCTAAGACTAGTTTTATCATTATCTGTCATTAAAATCTCAAAATCAACCAGATCAAAGCTATGACCCGGAACAAATGAATGTTTCCTAATTTCCGAGAAGGGAGGGTTTGATGGTAAAGTGGTTCTATATGACAGGCCTTTGTGTTCGAACAACCTAATTTTCAGGTTTCGAATAGAACTCCCAATATATCCTGTATTATGGTTGGAACAGTTAAACTTGTACACTGTGTTAGAGCATAAAGCTTTTGGGATTCTATCCTTATACCTAAAAAAGAATCCAATAGTATATGAATTTGTAAAGGTGTACCTAAATGAAACCTGTGGATAAACTACATTAAGCAGTTTATTTAATTCTTTTCTGATGAGAAAACTGCTGTGCCCATAATAAAAGAGACTAGTGTATAATATTTTTTTGGGAACTGAAGAAATAGGATTTGCGCAAATGAATAATTTATCCAGGAACTTATGCACGGTACTTTCAAAAAGCTTCAAAGGATATCCATTATTCAATAATTATGTTCTAAGCCTAGTAATCTCTAATGGAACAAATTCCAACCGAAGGAAAGATTATAACACCTGAATAACACCTGAATAAGTCCTGTAAAGGTACTCTTCCTACAAACTGAGGGACTGAAACTAGAGTCATGTCTATGGACTAGTACATCAAGGAAAGGAAGCCTTCTATTTTCCTCTGTTTCTGCAGTGCATTGAATATTAGGGTGCTTAAGATTAATGTAATTCAAAAAATCATTTACATGATCAGACTGCCTAAATAACAAAAAACAGTCATCCACATATCAACGGTACAGCAATGGTTTAAAGTGAGCAGGGCAGTCTTTAAGCCATGACACCTCATGGTAACAAAAAAATACATTAGCTAAGGTAGGACCCAAAGAAGAACCCACGGCAACCCCATCAACTAGTTTATAACAGTTATTGCTAAACAAAGAAATGCAATCTTTTACTGCAAATTCAAGAAGAGATTTAAACTGTTTCTTTTTGAAATTTAAGAACTCATCAAAGCTCACAAAAGAGTTACAGTATCTGGACATATCTGTAGTGTCTCATCGAGGGGAATATTGGTCAATATTGGTCAACAATATATATATACAGGGGAGGACAGAGATGTGAGCAAAATGAGGAGTAGATCTAAGTGGCAATTAATGCAGAGACTTAGCTCATTATATAGGGGCCGGCAGAGTTTGATACAACTTGTAAGAAGGACGCGCAAATGAAGCCAGAGGGGACAAAGAGTTGACACTCCTGCTCTGAACAACAGAAAGAACGACTTACTCTACTATAAGGGAGGAGGGGGGGAGTGAGGTAGAACACGCTCGTGATCAAACATGCAGCATACTGTACGTTAGAATTACACAAAGGATGATGAAATCATAGGCTATATAACAATATATGATTTCATCATCCTTTGTGTAATTCTAACGTACAGTATGTTGCATGTTTGATGACGAGCGTGTTCTACCTCACTCCCCCCCTCCTCCCTTACAGTAGAGTAAGTCGTTCTTTCTGTTGTTCAGAGCAGGAGTGTCAACTCTTTGTCCCCTCTGGCTTCATTTGCGCGTCCTTCTTACAAGTTGTATCAAGCTCTGCCGGCCCCTATATAATGAGCTCAGTCTCTGCATTAATTGCCACTTAGATCTACTCCTCATTTTGCTCACATCTCTGTCCTCCCCTGTACAGTTGTTATTATTGTGAGTGCTCAGGAAGTCTCCAACCATCTAGCAGCTGTGTAATTTGAGTATAAGTGTTATTACATTTTGTTCTTGTGCTGTATAGCATAAGGTGTTGATTCGTAGGCCTAGTAAAGTTTTTGTAATTCATCTTGTCAGCTAGTTGTAATAGTATTTTGTATCTGTAATAATATATCTTGCATCCACTGAGTATTATCTGATATTTTCATTTTATCAGGGCTGACAAATAAATTTACTCTTGCTAATTTCGTGTTAATAGAAGCTATTGCAGTTAATCATATATTTAACCTGTTTTTTGCCATTACATTATCCTTATGAGTCCTGAATGTTTTGTTGTTAGTTTGAGCATTAAATTCTAACTTGTAATTTTACCTAACTCTTTTGTTTTGAACCTGGAACTTTACGGGACAGTAGTGATTTTTAGTATTCTCACTTAAAGTGTACATTATCTTTCTCTGTTCCGTAACATAATTTTGGCTACCTCTTATCAGGATATTCAGGATATTATCATAAGGATATTGCTTGATATTTTGTGGCTGTGATTTATTCATGATGTCTACTATTACTACGCTTGATGAAGCCAAAGATTTTTTGTCAAATGTGCAAACAGCGTGTCATGTAGAAAACAGAACAAAGAATGAACTTAGGCTTGTTGCTCAACAATTGGGAATTGCTGTTCGCTCTCATCAGTCTAAAGATCAAATTGTTGACATGATTAATGAAAGCTTGTTTAATGTAACTCCTCCAAATGAGCAAACGCAGATTGAATTAGGTAAGTTACAGCTAGCCCTGCAGGAGGCTCGTGCTAAGGAGGCTGAATTTCAGGCAAAAGCTCGTATTCAGGAGGCACAGGTACAGGCTCAGGCACAAATTGAACTTGCTAGGATTCAGGCAGACCATGAGTATCGCATGAAACAAGGTGGAACTGGATCATCTAGCTCTGATGATTTTGATGAGGTTAAAAATGTTAAACTTGTCCCTCCTTTTAATGAATCTGATTTAACTAAGTATTTTCAGTTGTTTGAGAGGGTAGCTACAGGTTTTAATTGGCCCCAAGAGTATTGGCTAGTACTCCTTGAAACTGTTTTCACCGGTAAAGCTCAAGTAACTTATGCATCTTTGCCTCAGGATCAATCTGATAATTATGATGTAAAGAGCTTGATTGTTAAGGCCTATGAGCTTGTTCCTGAAGCCTATAGAGTAAAATTTAGAACATGTTCAGTATGCAAAAATCAAAGAAGATCTGTTAGAGCAGTGGTTAAATTCAAAGAATGTAAATTCTGATTTTGACAAATTTAAGCAGATGATTTTGCTGGAGGACTTGAAAAGGTGTATTAATAATGATGTAAGACTATATCTTGATGAGAGAAGAATAGATAATTTGTCTGATGCTGCAGTTTTAGCTGATGAATATGTTCTCACTCATAAGAGATATTCTAAAGAAAAAAGGAAAGCTGAGAGTAAGTACGTTGCCTCTACTCAGAGTACAGGTAACAAGAAAGAGAATAAAGATGATGTTTCTCAGGAAGTAAATACAAGCTTCACCTCTAGATTTCAGAAAAGTAAATGTACTTATTGTAGTAAGCTTGGTCATACTACGGAGAAATGTTTCAGGAGACAGCGTGATGTGAACAAAAAGGAGTCTTTAAATATTCAGTCAATTGGTCTAGTGTCCACCCTTGAGAGTTCCCAGAATTCTTTAACCGAGTTAACTGAACCTGCTTTGAGGGGTAAATTAAATTCTCATGAAGCTCCTCTTTTGAGCAGTAACGTGGGTGACACTCTCAAGAGTTCATGTGCTAATTTCCTGTCTGATGGTTTTATCAGTCCTCTGGACAGTAATGACAGGAAATCAGTTCAAATATATCGTGATACAGGTGCTTGCCAATCCCTTATGCTGACCAGTGTTCTAGGCTCTAATGTTAATTCCTCTGATGAAACTGTAATCTTACAAGGTGTAGGGAATAATTGCTTCTCTGTCCCTCTGTGCAGAGTGAATTTGGAGTCTGGTTTTGTTAATGGTTCCGTTATGGTTGGGTTGGTTGAGACACTCCCAGTGTCAGGTGTAACTTTCTTACTTGGAAATGATATTGGTGGAAGTAAAGTGTGTCCAGCTCCTCAGTTCTCTAGTGAACCAGTGACTACGACCCAGGATTGTGATGTCCCTGATGTGTTCTCTGCCTGTGCTGTCACTAGGGCTAAGTCTAAAGTTACTGGTGACTTAGAGGATAATGATGATGATGATGTTATCCTAGCTGACACTTTTCTTGCAAATCTGGACCACTCACCAGATGAGGCAGTGCCCCGTAGTGTTGATAATTTGTCTCGTCAAGAGTTGGTTGAGTTGCAGGTTGCTGACCCTGAGTTGAAAGGTCTAGCTAACTGTGCTTGCAGTGAGGAAGAGTCAGCTGGTGCTTCTACTTGTTATTATATAAAGTCAGGAGTACTTATGAGGAAGAGGAGACCCCCAACAGCATCAGCCGACTGTGAATGGGAGGTTGTACATCAAGTTGTCATCCCTCGTGTTTGTAGGCAGGATATCATTAGAGTGGCTCATGATTCCAGTTTGGCAGGACACCTTGGAGTGAGGAAGACTGTGGCACGCATTTTGAAACACTTCTACTGGCCAGGTATCTTCAGGGATGTTTCCTGGTATTGAAAGTCTTGTCACACCTGTCAAGTTGTGGGGAAGTGTAATCAGACCGAAAAGGTTCCATCTCTAGTTCCCATTCCTCCTTTTGAGGCGCCATTCACCCGTGTGTTGGTGGATATTGTGGGCCCTCTTCCTAAGACTTCTTCAGGATTTTCTTATGTGTTGACCCTGATTGATATGGCTACTCGTTATCCTGAAGCCATTCCACTTAGAAATATCTCAGCAAAGAACGTGGTTAAGGAAATGCTAGGGTTCTTCACAAAGTTTGGTCTGGCCAAGGAGGTACAGTCAGACCGGGGAAGTAATTCCACGTCAAATGTTTTCAAGCAGTCTCTGAAAAAGTTGGGCATCATCCAGATCACGTCTTCAGCTTACCATCCCCAGACCCATGGAGCATTGGAGAGATATCATCAAACACTGAAATCGATGCTCAAGAAATACTGTTTGGAACATCAGAAAGACTGGGATAAAGGTCTTCCATTCTTTGTATTTGCCGCAAGAGAATCTCCAAATGAATCACTGGGCTTCTCACCCTTTGAACTACTGTTTGGCCATGAAGTAGGAGGACCCCTTAAGCTACTCAAGGAATGCTGGCTGTCGGAAGAAGATGACCTCAACCTGCTGGAGTATGTGATGAAGTTCAAAGAACGGCTGTCCACTGCTTTACAGCTGGCGAGAGAGAATTTAGGAGCTGCTCAGGAGAAGATGAAGACTTGGTTTGATACGAAGTCCAGGTTACGCCACTTTCGGCCAGGAGATCAGGTTTTGATTCTGCTACCAGTGCATGGGCAACCTCTTCAAGCCAAGTTTAGTGGTCATTATTTCGTGGAGAAGAAACTCAGTGATGTCAACTATGTCATCGCCACACCAGATCGTAGAAAGAACAAGCAACTTTGTCACATCAACATGCTAAAATTATATCTTAGGCGGGAAGAAAATAACCCAGTCGGCACTGTAGCTGTTCCATCCGAGTCTGCAAGTGAAGTTCTCCCATGCAGCATGAGCCTGAGTGATAGTTTGAGGAAGAATCCTGATATCATGAATGATCTCCAGGCCAAGCTTTCTCATCTAGGTCCAGAGGAAAGGCAGGAGTTTTCGGCATTACTGCAGGAGTACCCGCAAGTGTTCTGTGCCACTCCAGGAAGAACCACTGTGTTGATGCATGATGTCGATGTTGGAGACGCAAAGCCAATTAAACTGCCTCCTTACCGTGTGAACCCAGTGAAAGCTCCTCTCATCCAGAAGGAGCTTGGCTGCCTGTTGGACCACAAGATGATTGAGCCCTGTCAGAGCGAGTGGAGTTCTCCTGTCACTCTAGTCTCTAAGCCAGGTGGGTCACGCGACTTTGCATCGACTACAGACGTGTTAATCAGATAACCAAAATAGACACTTACCCTCTCCCTCGCGAGGAAGATTGCATAGACAAGATCGGAAAGGCTAGGTACATAAGTAAGTTTGATTTGTTAAAGGGATACTGGCAAGTACCTATGACTGAACGTGCTAGGGAGATCTCATGTTTTGTAACACTAGGAAAGACTTTTGCACGTTCTGTAATGCCATATGGTATGAAGAATGCACCAGCCACATTTCAGAAGCTCATGAATGTTGTAACAGAGGGTTTGGCAGGGTGTGTTGTTTATATTGATGATGTATTAATCTTCAGTGACAACTGGAAAGATCACCTATGCCATGTCAATAAATTTCTTGAGCGTTTGGTTCAGGCTAATCTTGTAGCTAATTTATCAAAGTGTGAGTCTGGTCAAGCTAAAGTTCAGTACCTTGGGTACGTAATTGGTGATGGACATGTTGCACCACCAGGAGCTAAGGTTCAGGTTATAAGTGATCTTCCCAGACCTAAAAGTAGGAAAGAGCTACAAAGATTTTTGGGAATGGTAGGTTATTACAGGAGATTTGTTCTTAACTTTTCAATTCTTGTATCACCACTTACAGACCTACTGAAAAAGGGAGTTAAATTTTTCTGGACCGATGACTGTGAATCCTCTTTCAGCAAACTTAAAGGTATCCTATTAAGTCAGCCAGTGCTCGCTACTCAAAATTTTGCTAAGCCTTTTAAGATGGCTGTTGACGCAAGTGAAACAGGAGCTTTGGCTGTTTTGCTGCAAGAGGATGATCAAGGTATTGAATATCCTGTATCTTATTACAGTAAGAAGTTCACTGCACCTCAAAAGAACTACTCAACTATTGAGAAAGGGCTTTTGGCCTTGATTTTGGGTTTACAGCATTTTTCATTTTTTTTTGTGTTCTGGTTTTGACCCCATAGTCATTTATACCGATTATAACCCACTGAAATTCCTTAGTAAGTTTAAAGATAAAAATCAGAGATTGACAAGATGGAGTTTACTTCTTCAGGAGTATTCATTAGACATACAACATGTCAAGAGGAAAGAAAATGTTATTGCAGATTGCTTATCTAGACTTTAGACAGATTGTTTTAGAGTAATAAGAAATTTCCTTTGTAAATTTCTTTTTCTTTGTGGGGAGGTGTTACATAGCCTATGATTTCATCATCCTTTGTGTAATTCTAACGTACAGTATGCTGCATGTTTGATCACGAGCGTGTTCTACCTCACTCCCACCCTCCTCCCTTATAGTAGAGTAAGTCGTTCTTTCTGTTGTTCAGAGCAGGAGTGTCAACTCTTTGTCCCCTATGGCTTCATTTGCGCGTCCTTCTTACAAGTTGTATCAAGCTCTGCCGGCCCCTATATAATGAGCTCAGTCTCTGCATTAATTGCCACTTAGATCTACTCCTCATTTTGCTTACATCTCTGTCCGTCCCTGTACAGTTGTTATTATTGTGAGTGCTCAGGAAGTCTCCAACCATCTAGCGGCTGTGTAATTTGAGTATGTTATTACATTTTGTTCTTGTGCTGTATAGCATAAGGTGTTGATTCGTAGGCCTAGTAAAATTTTGGTAATTCATATTGTCAGCAAGTGGTAATAGTATAGTGTATCTGTAGTAATATATCTTGCATTCACTGAGTATTATCTTATATTCTCATTTTATTAGGGCTGACTTAGATAAATTTACTCTTGCTAATTTCGTGTTAATAGAGGCTATTGCAGTTAACCATATATTTAACCTGTTTTTTGCCATTACATTATCCTTCTGAGTCCTGAATCTTTTGTTGTTAGTTTGAGCATTAAACTTTAGCTTGTAATTTTACCTAACTCTTTTGTTTTGAACCTGGAACTTTACGGGACAGTAGTGATATTTAGTATTCTCACTTAAAGTGTACATTGTCTTTCTCTGTTCTGTAACAATATATATATATATATATATATATATATATATATATATATATATATATATATATATATATATATATATATATATATATATATATATATATATATATAATGTGTGTGTGTGTGTGTGTGTGTGTGTGATGACCCGATTCCCAATACCTTTCGCTCAGAAAGTGTTATCTGGCAACTGCAGCGGCCTCGTTATATTTCCTATATTGGATACCGGAAAGAGCAGTATTTAGGTAAACCACACCAAAAAGCAAAATATAAGCATTTTTGTTTGTGTTGTGGTACCGACTGCGTTATATGAGGCTGAAACATGGAATATGGGTGTAGCAGAGAGGAAAAGTTTGAATGTAATGGAGATGAAGTGTCTGAGGAGTATGTGTGGAATGAAGCGTATGGATCGATTGCGAAATTATGAAGTGCGAAGGAGAACTGGAGTTGTTCGGGAGAAGGCTGGTAGCGTTGAGCAGAGGGTGTTGTGATGGTTTGGGCATATGTAGAGAATGGATAATGAGCGATTGGTGAAAAAGATAACTAGATCTGATGTGAGAGGTGTAAGGCTGAGAGGAAGACCACGGATAGGATGGATGGACAGTGTGAAGAGAGCACTGGATGCGAGAGGGATGTCTGTTGAGCAAGGAAGAGTGGCTGTGCGTGACAGAAATAAATGGAGAGAAACTGTGAATGAATAAGTGATGACGCAGCCCTGAGGGGATATTCTCCCGCATTTGGTCTGATCAGCTAGTCAGGTCAGGTGCGGATAAGGGGAAGGGTCTGTTATGATGTGGCAGGGCTAAACCAGCTCTGCTGTCGGGCCCTCCTGCGGATGTCACTGATTGCATTGCGCAGTTGAACCTTGTGCGGTGTGGTGTGGTGAGGATCTGTCCGTTTTCCCCTTGGAGCTAAGATGCAAATGAATGTGTTTGAATGGATGAGTAAATGGGGAGTGTATCGTCCTGTCTCGGCTACCTCCCTTTCCTTGGGGGAAGCAGCCTAGGTATATAGATAGATATCTCGCATTACGGAAGAGGAAACCATAATATACTAAAGTTGAGGCTAAGCGGTACGAAAGAATATGAAACGCACAGCCTATCACTCAACGGTTTCAGGCTTAAAATGCAGAGAATCTCTCGTAATACTCATTTTACATCCTGAATCAATAATACTGAAGGAAAAATGTCCCATAAATAAAATAACACAGCTAATGATAATGTCCAAATCACGAAAGCCATCAACTCAGAAAAATAATTGAAAAATATATTATATTTATTATTATCTATGAGGGATGATGTTTACGCGGCAAAAACCCGTGAGTGCTGCAGCAAGATGGATCGTGAACACGATATATACTACAGCCTGTCAATGCAAGCAGATTATTGCTCTTTATTTAGCAAATATTCCAGGAAGACAGATATCCCAGCAAATTAGCATCGAGGAAGACAGTTAACGGATAGATAACCGATACAGACGGGTAGAACAGAGCAAATTAACCAAATGGAGCCCCTCCTGGCACAAGACCAAGACAGACAAATTATTGCATGAGCTCAAGAACACCTAACCACCTGCGTTGCCATCAAGCAGCAAATTAATCTGCCGGTGTTCAGTGAAACCAATGCAGGTACTGGGGGAAACTTGGTCAATTTATTCACACGAAAATCCAACATGTAATAAAATACGTAGAGAAATTTCATGAGGGAGAGGATAATAGTAAAATCAACGGTGCGGCAATGAAGAGAACTTCAGACGAAAAGGATTAATATAAAAGAGGGGGGGGGGGAAATCGTGGCAAATATCGAGACATCCACTTATCTCCCTGACATGACACTGACTAACGTAAAGCCTTCCGGGCAATGTTGCCAAAGGAAAACCAAAGAAATCCGCTAAATTGGTCTCAAAAGTAGTTAAAATCCGCCAGACTGGGGGAAATTCAAGAATACAATGCTAGACAGGACTTTAAAAGAACGCCAGACACACACAAAATATTTAAATTTTCACTAACTAGATTGCTTTGAAAACCTTTAAGTTTAGCGTGAAAATTACTACACTGGTAACACTGTTGGCATTACTTGTGACGACAGATGGAAACGTGCCAGATGTTGCTTTTAACTTAAATATTGTTATTTTGGCCTGAAAAGAATTAAACGATAAACGTAACTAATATTTTCGTAAGATTAGTAGTTTTTAACACCATAAATAATGTCTCCAGGGAAGGCAAAGATTGTTTCCGTCTCCTAACTCTCATTCAAGTGAACGTTGCCAGACCCGGGGAGTTTGTCCGAAACCTAAAGAAAGCGAATCATCATTTATTTGAGCGATCGTACATTTTATATATATATATATATATATATATATATATATATATATATATATATATATATATATATATATATATATATATATATATATATATATATATATTTTGCCAGACGCCTCAATCCCGTTTCGGGTGGTCACAAACAAAACGCCTCCACGTCGCCCTGTCCCCCGCCACTTCACTGCCCTGTTCTCAACTCACACACCCCTCTCTCATATACCTCTCCACCCCATCCCTCCATCTCATCCTCGGCCTCCCCCTCTCTCTTCCCCCTTCCATCTCATTCACATAGACTCTCTTCGTCAGTCTTTCACTCTCCATCCTCTCCACATGGCCAAACCACCTCAGTGTGTTCCTCATAACGCTTCCAATCACATCCACATCCACACCACAACGCTCCTTTTTATCCTCATTCGTCAGCCTGTCTCTCCATGTGACTCCACAAGCTCCTCTTCAATAACTCATTTCCACTGCTCTCACTCTTGTCTTGTGTCTTTCCAACAACATCCAAGCTTCACTTCCATATGTTAGAGTTGGTATCACAATACTATCAAGTAGTAACTTTTTCACTTCCATGCTCACTTCCCTGTTTCTTATCACTACTTTCAAAGAACCAGCAACATTTCTTCCCTGCTTTGCCCTATCAAGCACTTCACCTTCCAAACCTGTATCCTTACTCATCACACTACCCAAGTACTTAAACGTACTCACATTTTCCAATTCCTCACCATCCAACTTCGCTGTACATTCACTGACTTCACCTCTCTCAAAGACCATCACTTTACTCTTTCCTACATTCACCTTTAGATTCGGTTTCTTACACACTCTCCCAAATTCATCCACCAAGCCTTGCAGCTCCCCTTCGTCTTCACTCAACAACACAGTATCATCTGCAAACAACAGTACAGGGAGTTTCCAAACAGTCATCTCTCTCCAGGGCCACTCCAACATCCACTACCCTACCTTGTACCTCTTTTATTACCCCATCCATGTACAGATTGAACAACCATGGAGACATGACACATCCCTGTTTCAACGCAACCTTCAAAGAGAAAAATTCACTTAGTTCACCATCGACACGCACTGCAGCCTTAGCACTATCATACATACTCTTCACAGCATTCAACAACTTCCCATCTATTCCATATATTCTTAATACTTTCCACAATCCTTGTCTATCCACCCTGTCATATGCTTGCTCCAAATCCATGAAAGCCGCATACAACTTCTTTCCCGTCTCTAGAAACTTTTCCACTAAAGATCTAAGAATGAATATCTGATCTACACAACCTCTTCCCTTCCTAAAGCCTCCCTGTTCTTCTCCAACTAATTCCTCTGTTCTTTCTCTAACCCTGTCAATAAGTATCCTGCCATACACTTTTCCTATTATACTAAGAAGACAAATGCCCCTGTGATTACAACACACTTCTTTTTCCCCTTTTCCTTTGTACAAGGGAATAATTATACCTGACTTCCAATCCTCCGGAACTCTACCTTCCTCCCAGGACAATCTACACATCTTCCACATCCATTCAACTACAATCTTTCCCCCATGCTTCAGCATATCACCACACACTCCATCAATTCCTGTGGCTTTCCCCAATTTAACTTTCTTCATTGCTTCCACAACTTCTATCCTACTGATTTCTTCCTGTCTTCTCACCTCCCTCCTTTTCCCAGCCATTCCCCAGCCACTTATACTCGCATTACTTCCAGCCTGTATGTTCAACAATTCCTTAAAGTGTTCTTTTCATCTGCTCACTTTTTCTACCTTCTCCACTAGTAATCTACCATTTTTATCTTTCACTCCCCTGCTAACCTCACTTCCACCCTGTCTTACTCTCTTCACCTCTTTCAAGAACATTTTCTTACAGTCCCTCCACTTTACACTCAAATTGCTTCCAAATTCCTCATCCACTCTCTTCTTACTCTCTCTTATAATATATATATATATATATATATATATATATATATATATATATATATATATATATATATATATATATATATATATATATATTTATATATATATATATATATATATAAATATATATATATATATATATATATAAATATATATATATATATATATATATATATATATATATATATATATATATATATATGTGTCATTAAACATTTCTTGGAATGCCTCCGCCGTTTTTGAGAGTAGGCCAGTGTCATCTGCAAATCATAAATGTTTTAGCTTTTCTCCATCTATGTTCACTCCTTTATTTTCCCAGCCTAGCTTTCTGAAAATACTTTCTAGGCATGCTGTAAATAATTTTGGTGAAATTGTATCTCCCTGTCGCACGCCCATCTCAATCTTAATTTTTTCCGAGTCCTTATGTAATTTAACTGTAACAGTTCCCTCTTTATATATGTTTTCGAGCAGTTTTACAATGTTCTCTTTCACTCCTTGTTCTCGCAGTGAATTTATAATCGCTATGTGCTCCACTGAATCAAAAGCCTTTTCGTAATCAACAAAACCTAAGCACAGTGGTTTATTATATTCTGTAGTTTTCTAAGTCAGCTGATTCATTATATGTAGATGATCAGTGGTTGAATACCCGGTTCGGAATCCTGCTTGTTCACGAGGTTGGTTCTCCTCCAAAATTGTTGTTATTCTTTTCGTAAGGACTTTAGTGAAGAGTTTGTAAATGACTGATAATAAGCTAATGGGTCGATAGTTACTAAGATCTTTTGAGTCACCTCTTTTGTAGAGTAAAATAACTATTGCATTACACCATGTTTTCGGAATTTACTTCTGTTTGATACAGTGGGTAAATAAGTGAGCAAGCCTATATTGTACTTCTACTCCTGCATCCAACAGTAAATCTGTTACTCTTCCGTCTTCTCCCGGAGCCTTCCCACTTTTCATATTATTTAGAGAAATATTTACTTCCTCTGGTGTCACCGCAGGTGTTTCACTTTTGTCAACTGAAAAGTTAGCTATTGGTATTAATGTCTTTGATGCATACAGTTCTTTGTAAAATTCTTCAACTCTCTTCACCATCTTTTCTCGGCATTTAATATTTCACCGTTTTTTTTCTTTCAGTGATGTCATTTGTTGCTTTCCTAGTGCTATTTTCCTTCTGACCTATTTCAGACTTTTTCGATTTTCGATGGATTCCTTTATCTAATTCATGTTCCTCTTTCTTTTTTTCTTCTCCTTGTCTTTTGTTGATAAGCTTATTTAATTCCGCTCGTTCTATTTCGTCTTTCTTTGTTTTTACTTTCATTTCATTTCGTTTTTTCATAAGCTCGAGAGTCTTTTCTGAATATTTCTTGCCTTTCGTTGTATTAGGTTTTCCTACTACCTCCGCTGATTCTCTTAGCACTTTTTAGTATGTCACTCAGCATTACTTAGAGCCTGAAATCTGTTCCTTATTTCCAACTGAAAGGCTGCTTTGTTTTCGTTTACTTTTATTGGGCATATCTTTTTATCTTCAATCAACTTCTTTCTTTCACTTCTGAAATTGACTCTGGCTGTGCATCCCACCATTCTATAATCACTACCTATATTTACTTTGTTGATAACTGTGGCATTTGTGATCGTGTTATTTTTATCTGCCATAATGAAGTCGATTTCATTCTTTGTTTCTCCATTTGGGCCTCTCCAGGTCCACTTTCTCCCTGTTCTTTTGTGGAAGAATGTGTTCATTATTCTCATGTTATACATTTCATCAAAATTTACGAGCATTTCTCTTCCTTCATTCCTTTCTCCCACTCCAAATTTTCCCATACATGCTTCTCCATTTTTCGACTTCCCAACTTTTGCCTTGAAGGCTCCCATGAGTATAGCATATGTTGTCTTTTCTTCTTTCATAATCTGGGAGATGTCATCATAGAATGTTTCTATTTCTTCATCTGAGCTTTGAGAAGTTGGTGCATATACTTTTATTATTTTCAGGGTATATTTTTTGCACAGTCTAATGATAACAAATGCTGCTCTGTCAGATACACTGCTAAATTTAACAATGTTGTCTGCAAGATTTCTGTTAATTAGAAATCCTGTGCCACTAACTGTTTCATTTTCCCTTCCTCTGAAGTAAAATAGGTGGTTGCTCTCTTTGAGCTGAATCACTTTTTCTTCTTTTCTGTGGATTTCTTTACAATGTCTGCAGAAATGAAGGTTTTCTGAGCACCCGTATCAAAAAGGGAACATACCAATATGTTTCTATTCTCAATCAATACCTTCACATCGGGTATGGGAACAGCAGCTGGCATTACTATTGGAGCATTCCCCTTTTGCAATTGTCATATTGACACTTGCAGGTTTAGGAACCTCAGTTTTCATCCTTCGGCATAAAGCACTATGACGATGATCCTTTTTGGATTTAAAACAAAGATTTAATTTAGTCTTACAGTCCGCGGAAGTATGTTCGTTGTTCATACAAATTATACAACACCCCAGTTCCTGGAGCTTTCCTACTCTAGAAGCATAATCAGGATAATGTTGACAGGATGCTCTGGAATGTTGCTCACCACAAAATGCACAAACTTTCCTGTCATTTACCATGGAAGGTTTTACTTTCTTAATTTCATCGGTTTGTCTATTCCTTGTCTTTAATACTTTATCCTCAGCCTTTAAGGAACTAAGGAAGGTACCTATCTCTTTCTTAGGCATATACTTAGTTGGTTAGTGGGTTTTTTCTTTATTTCAGTCTGCTGTTTAATCTCAGTAGGTTTTACTGTTCCTTGCAAATGTTTACAGAGTTGCATCAGGTCTTCCTCAATCTCTTCGTAGGAGAAATTATCCTTTTGGTACCTACCATACAAAGCATCCTTGGTTTTCGGTAGAAGTTTCAAGGACACAATTCTTGAAAGCACCCAATCTGATGCATTGCTATCTTCGTAAGTACCTAAGACCTTTAAGTTACAACTCAGTGCAATTCTAAAATTTTGCAAGAAATCAAAATCGTGTCTAGTATGGGTAATTCAATTACAGCTTTCAGTAACTGAATAATAACTTGCTCCCTGTCTTCGTAGTTTTCTCGAAGGATAGTCAATGCCACCTCATAATAATTTTCTTCTACTGGTAATTCTTTTATCAGCTGATATGGTGTTCCTTTGACCTGTTCTAACAGATATGTGAGTTTGCTGACCTTAGGGAGATCTGTTTTATCATGTAATAAATATTTGAACTGATTCCAAAAAGATTTCCAATTCTGCTCCCCATCAAACTCCGGAAGCGTTATTTGTGGTAATACAGCTGTTCCACAATTTTATGTTTCCGCGGCAGTCTCAGCTAATTTTGACTCTAGTGTCTTTACTACAGTTAAGTATTCTAATTTACCTTCAAACTTCGTAGTTTCTGACTCTAAGAGTTCCTTATCATCAGCCTTTACTATAGCCACTTCTAAAGTTATATAACCTTCTTTGTACTTATTCCACCGGTCTTTCAGTATATTTAGGAGACTATTTAATTTCTCTCTGGACAGAGGTATTTCGTTCAACGATTGTTTGCAATCATTTATGGTTCTAGTTACCCATCCAGCTTTACTACTAGAAGATCTTTGCAACGAGGAAACAGACATGTTGACTGGTTTTTAATTTAATAATTTAACTAGGAGTTTCAGCCACAAATTTACCTCAGCTTAGTAATTATCTGATTATTTTAAACTTTGAAGAGGGTAGGGATTAAGTTCATTATATCAAACCTATCCCCCTGGCTTGTTTAACCTCTACGGTTGTATTTATCCCAACACTTAATTTCCAAATACTCATTTTCCGGCTCAGCTAATCATTCATTTAAAATTTGAGGAGTGTAGGGATTAGGTTCGTAGCTTTAAACCTATCCCTCTGGGTTGTTAAACCTCTAGGGTTGTATTTTATCCCCCCACTCAATTTCCAAAAATCCCCTGAACTCGGAATGTACGTATTCCACATCATCCACGGCAACCGAACGTGGTAGTAAATTATGCCCAACAAAAGCAACCTTAAACACATTCAGTGATTCAGCACACATCTGCTCTCCTCACTCTCAAGGGGCACCAAAAATGTGAAAAATATTTAAATTATACGAGTCAGTATCCTTACTCGGGGCACCAAAAATGTCAGAAATGGTATCTAGTATTTTCTAGTAAACAACTCGTAGGTCGTTACTCTTCCCTAAAATTGTCCTTAAGTAAATTCAGACAAGTCTCATAGGGTTAGGTAAACAGCAACATACACCTTAACTCACCTAATTAATTCTCTTCTATCTCCTAGCTAATCCCTCCTTGTATTGGCCAATTCGTAAAGGTTACTTAGCTAGGGAGTGCTGAACAACAGATGACGACGAGCGTGCTTTTCTGTCTGTTGCTTGGACCGTCAAGCATCCTTGAGGTGCGTATATACAAACGTGCTTGGACCTTGTCTAGGAGCAGAGTGAGCTAACTATACTCCGTTTTTTTTTTTTTTTTTTTTTTATTGAGGGGAAGATGCACTTGACAGGTTGATGATGCTTGCCTGAATGCAATATGTCCAAAAAATATTTACTAACCCAGATATCCCCCTCAGGTATTTGTTGTCAGTTAATAATGCTACATTATGAAGTAATGTTGCATTCAGCCAATAATCACCAAGCTTTCAAGTGCATCTTCGCCTCGACAAAAAAAAAACTGAGTATAGGCAAGCCTTTATCTCCCTCATAGAATGGTAGAGGTGCCAACCATTAATTATTTACAATATGAAATACAGTTAGATTACATCATGATATATACATGGCGAATCTAACAAATTAATCTTAGTTTTAATTAAACTGAAGGCAAACCAAATATTCCCTTTATCCATATGAATATGTTAAATCCACATCTGTTTTATATGAGGACCTTTTCATATTCAGACACGTCATCTGACACGCAGACGCAGTTTAATCAGTGAAAATTCCCAAGTAATCACATGTATTTACAAGATAGTTGTCCGGTAGGGGTTAAACGCAAGAGCATTTAATTTATCAATAATAAGAATTAATAAAGAGAACAATTTATGAGTTGTAAAAACCGCTTGAATAGTTGTTAACGTCTCAGGTTTTCCTCTGCTTTTTAACCAGGGACGACTGTTTTAAAAAGTAGAGAGTGCAACTGCTCTGGGTGAAAATATTTCCCACAGCATGCAAGAATTGCAAACTTGGAGTCAGTATTTACGAAAGGAAGAGTGAACATTCAAGTGAGACCCCCCTGAGTGAAAGGTGAATATGTAAATAGCGAAAAAAATATTAAAGAATAAAAATAAAATAATAATAATAATGACAGTAATAATAATAATAATAATAATAATAATAATAGTAATAATAATTTTCATTTAGTAGAAAATTATGAGGTAACATATATACATTATTTATCAAATCATGAATTACTGTTACCCAATATACAATAACCAATTCATATAACAATATTATTATATCTCATATATATGTATCCTAGATATAAATCACATTAAAAATATATTAATGAATCCTACTATAATCTCGGCATGGTACTGCCATTAATGAGTATGTCTCTTGCACATACACATTTGTGCCACTTTTTTAGTACAATATGTTATTCTGCAATCAACTCTACTAAAATGTATTTATTATACATACAGTGTATTAGAACAATGTGTTATGTATTTACTCCATACAATGTATTACTACAATATGTTATGTTTCTACAATATTATTATATCTGTATAATATTGTCATGAATATTAGACCTCTATCACATGCTGCCTTAGGTTCGCTAGCAGGGCGTGACCGAGCGATGTCAGGACTCTACAGTATCATAAAACACACATAAGTATTTAAGAGGTTAAATGAAAGTCATATGCTAGGCCCTGGAGGAAATGGTGTTTGCGAATTCCCTCTGAGGATTGCTATATTCAGCACCACGTGACGCTTGGCCGGAAAGTTACCACACACACACACACATACACACACACACACACACACACACACACACACACACACACACACACACACACACACACACACACACACACACACACAGAGGCTTCTAGAACATTTTGACCACAGCGTAGCCCACATGATAGAAGGTCTTATATACGGAACGAAAGAGGAGAGGTCAGAAGGAATTAGGAAACTTGAGTGGGCAGATTGAGAAGGGGGGTCTAGCAAGAGAAGCTGGGAGATAAGTTAACTAGCACAAAACGCTCTTGTGGAATACACTCCGCGTTAATCTTGAGATTTCCCTTTTGAAGAAAATGAAAACTACAATCAAACCCCAGCACTCATCTTTATCTTCTTCTGTCACCAACTACAAGTGAACTGAGGCTATCTCCTCACTAATCTACTCACTATTACGTACAGCTCGGCTACGACCATTCTATAATCAATTACAGGAGTGATATATCTACCACCTACCTCCTTCACACCATCACATTTCTTTCTGCTTTCATTTCCACATTTCCGCACCTCTTTCGAGAATAATTTCCTATCTTCAGAGTAGTTAGCATTCATTTTTCTTCCTAGATCATCATTTACCACCTTTTTCCTCAAGACTAGTCTCTTTACGTGCATCTTAATACTCAGTATATTTATTTCTTATTACAACTGAACCCCTGTCCTGTAACTACTTTAGCCACTTCTTCTTCTTTTCCTCCACTACTCTTTTAACCTCCTCATCCCACCATGCCATATCTTTTTTCATTGTTGTTACTCTTGCCACACTACACACAGCTTTAGCATTCCTGACTAAGCAATCCCTACATGCATTCCACAGTCTGTCCAGATCTCTTTCATTCCAATTTACTAAATCTAACTACTCCTCTATGTTGGTCCTGCAATCATCTGCCATTTCTTTGATACTCAGCTTCTCAACTTTCCGTCTTTCTCTCTGACTGCTCCTCTCAGTCCTGATCCACCTCACTCCTCTCAGCTTGATCATGCATACCAGTCATATGATCTGACAGACCTCCACATCGTCCTCTCATCCTCTCATGGCCCTCGTAGCAGCAACCATTCTCATCATCGACCTCTCTACGAGCAAGTAATCAGTCATGCCCCTTTCAACACGATCCCCGTTCCCTCTATATTTATGTGCATCTTTGTGTTTGAAATACGAGTTAGACTCTCTCTCTCTCTCTGTCTCTCTGTATATATATATATATATATATATATATATATATATATATATATATATATATATATATATATATATATATATATATATCAATAAATGAGGATCCAGTAGGGAACCTGATGACGTATATAAAACTGAAGACCAGGACAAGGAGACGTTGTACTGGGGCCATGTTCGCGATTTATTACAGCAGTGACATTTCGAAGTAGTCCAACCCCATCGTCAGGCAAAACTAAAATATAAATAAAATGAATTAAATTTAAAATTGTAACAAATTACACCTTATTCAATCCATCCATCCATCATCCAATCCTACTTTGCCCCACGAGGAACGCAGAAGCCCAGGGCTAGGCAGTTGGTTCCGACTTTTAATATGAGAGTGACTAGCCTCACTCATCCCTGAATGACACCGCACGAGCAATGAACCCCAACCGCCACTTGAATATAAATCTTCACCTGCTCAATCCGACTGGAGCGCAATTATTACCCACTAAACCACCAGGCGGAAAAACTTGGTTATATGGTTACCACCCAGCTCAGTAAATGGTTTCCTGGTGTACAGGAAACCATTTGGTTTGTCACTCAGTGAAGAGTCACCCACAGGCAGAAGGAAGATGAAAGAATAAAGGAAAGAAAGACAGAAGAGGGAGTGTAATGTCACCTTGGGCAGAAGGACAAGAAGAGAATGAAGAAAAGAAAAACAGAAGAGGATGGAAGGAAAGAAGGATGGAGGAGAGGAAAGGGCGGACATCCGACAGCAGCACTACATCGAGTAAGTGGATGGTGAGCGCCCCCACCTACCACCTCGTTGAAAATATAATAAAACCAATAAAACGTATACAAAGTAAATTAAAAAATGATGTAGCAAAAAAAAAAAAAAGTCATTCACTAAAGATTTAACTTACACAGGTCTACACTGAGACAGCTACACAAAGCAACTTATCAGTATTCAAAAGTCAATGAAAAAGTAAACTTGGTTGAGTTGTATGAAACTGCTGAATCGAATCAGTCAGTGGGTAAATAATGTAATGGAAGAGTCATAAGTATTCAATGATGGCTTTAAGTCATGTATAAACAATTATTCTGCTATTCTAAGACTAGTTTTATCATTATTTTTTCATTAAACTCTCAAAATCAACCAGATCAAAGCTATGACACGGAACAAATGAATGTTTCCTAATTTCCGAGAAGGGAGGGTTTGATGGTAAAGTGGTTCTATATGACAGGCCTTTGTGTTCTAACATCCTAATTTTTAGGTTTCGAATAGAACTCCCAATATATCCTGTATTATGGTAGGAACAGTTAAACTTGTACACAGCGTTAGAGCATAAAGCTTTTGGGTTTCTATCCTTATACCTAAAAAAGAATCCAATAGTATATGAATTTGTAAAGGTGTACCTAAATGAAACCTGTGGATAAACTACATTAAGCAGTTTTTTTAATTCCTTTCTGATGAGAAAACTGCTATGCCCGTAATAAAAGAGACAAATGTATAATACTTATTTGGGAACTGAAGAAAAAGGATTTGCGCAAATGAATAATTTATCCAGGAACTTATGCACGGTACTTTCAAAAAGCTTCAAAGGATATCCGTTATTCAAGAATTATGTTCTAAGCCTAGTAATCTCTAATGGAACAAATTCCAATCCAAGGAAAGATTATAACACCTGAATAACACCTGAATAAGTCCTGTATAGGTACTCTTCCTACAAACTGAGGTACTGGAAGTAGAGTCATGTCTATGGACTAGTACATCAAGGAAAGGAAGCCTTCTGTTTTCCTCTGTTTCTGCAGTGGATTGAATATTAGGGTGCTCAAGATTAATGTAATTCAAAAAATCATTTACATGATCAGACTGCCTAAATAACAAAAAACAGTCATCCACATATCAATGGTACAGCAATGGTTTAAAGTGAGCAGGGCAGTCTTTAAGCCATGACACCTCATGGTAACAAAAAAATACATTAGATAAGGTAGGACCCAAAGATGAACCCACGGCAACCCCATCAACTAGTTTATAACAGTTATTGCTAAACAAAGAAATGCAATCTTTTACTGCACATTCAAGAAGAGATTTAAACTGTTTCTTGGTGAAATTTAAGAACTCATCAAAGCTTTCAAAACAGTTACAGTATCTGGACATATCTGTAGTGTCTCATAGAGGGGAATATTTGTTAACACTATATATATATATATATATATATATATATATATATATATATATATATATATATATATATATATATATAATGTGTGTGTGTGTGTGTGTGTGTGTGTGTGTGTGTGATGACCCGATTCCCAATACCTTTCGCTCAGAAAGTGGTATCTGGCAACTGCAGCGGCCTCGTTATATTTCCTATATTGCATACCAGAAAGAGCAGTATTTAGGTAAACCACACCAAAAAGCAAAATATAAGCATTTTTACCGTGTATATCTCGCATTATGGAAGAGGAAACCATAATATACTAAAGTTGAGGCTTGGTGGTACGAAAGAATATGAAACGCACAGCCTATCACTCAACGGTTTCAGGCTTAAAATGCAGAGAATCTCTCGTAATACTTATTTTACATCCTGAATCAATAACACTGAAGGAAAAATGTCCCATAAATAAAATAACACAGATAATGATAATGTCCAAATCACGAACGCCATCAACTCAGAAAAATAATTGAAAAATATATTATTATCCACATTTAACTCTCTATGAGGGATGATGTTTATGCGGCAAAAACCCGTGAGTGCTGCAGCAAGATGGATCGTGAACACGATATAAACTACAGCCTGTCAGTGCAAGCAGATTATTGCTCTTTATTTAGCAAATATTCCAGGAAGACAGATATCCCAGCAAATTAGCATCGAGGAAGACAGTTAACGGATAGATAACCGATACAGACGGGTAGAACAGAGCAAATTAACCAAATGGAGCCCCTCCTGGCACAAGACCAAGACAGACAAATTATTGCATGAGCTCAAGAACACCTAACCACCTGCGTTGCCATCAAGCAGCAAATTAATCTGCCGGTGTTCAGTGAAACCAATGCAGGTACTGGGGGAAACTTGGTCAATTTATTCACACGAAAATCCAACATGTAATAAAATACGTAGAGAAATTTCATGAGGGAGAGGATAATAGTAAAATCAACGGTGCGGCAATGAAGAGAACTTCAGACGAAAAGGATTAATATAAAAGGGGGGGGGGAAATCGTGACAAATATCGAGACATCCACTTATCTCCCTGACATGACACTGACTAACGTAAAGCCTTCCGGGCAATGTTGCCAAAGGAAAACCAAAGAAATCCGCTAAATTGGTCTCAAAAGTAGTTAAAATCCGCCAGACTGGGGGAAATTCAAGAATACAATGCTAGACAGGACTTTAAAAGAACGCCAGACACACACATAATATTTAAATTTTCACTAACTAGATTGCTTTGAAAACCTTTAAGTTTAACGTGAAAATTACTACACTGGTAACACTGTTGACATTACTTGTGACGACAGATGGAAACGTGCCAATGTCGCTTTTAACTTAATTATTGTTATTTTGGCCTGGAAAGAAACGATAAACGTAACTAATATTTTCGTAAGATTAGTAGTTTTTTACACCATAAATAATGTCTGCAGGGAAGGCAAAGATTGTTTCCGTCTCCTAACTCATTCAAGTGAACGTTGCCAGACCCGGGGAGTTTGTCCGAAACTTAAAGAAAGCGAGTCATCACTTATTTGGGCGATCGTACATTATATATATATATATATATATATATATATATATATATATATATATATATATATATATATATATATATATATATATATATATATACATATTGCCAGACGCCTCAATCCCGTTTGGGGTGGCCACAAACAAAACGCCTCCACGTCGCCCTGTCCCCCGCCATTTCACTGCTCTGTTCCCAACTCACACCCCCCTCTCTCATATACCTCTTCACTCCATCCCTCTATCTCATCCTCGGCCTCCCCCTCTCTCTTCCCCCCTCCACCTCACTCACATACACTCTCTTCGTCAGTCTTTCACCCTCCATCCTCTCCACATGGCCAAACCACCTCAATGTGTTCCTCATAACGCTTCCTATCGCATCCACATCCACACCACAACGCTCCTTTTTATCCTCATGCATCAGCCTGTCTCTCCATGTGACTCCACAAGCTCCTCTTCAATAACTCATTTCCACTGCTCTCACTCTTGTCTTGTGTCTTTCCAACAACGTCCAAGCTTCACTTCCATACGTTAGAGTCGGTATCACAATACTATCAAGTAGTAACTTTTTCACTTCCATGTTCACTTCCCTGTTTCTTATCACTACTTTCAAAGAACCAGCAACATTTCTTCCCTGCTGTGCCCTTTCAAGCACTTCACCTTCCAAACCTCCATGCTTACTCATCACACTACCCAAGTACTTAAACGTACTCACATTTTCCAATTCCTCACCATCCAACCTCGCTGTACATTCACTGATTTCACCTCTCTCAAAGACCATCACTTTACTCCTCCCCACATTCACCTTTAGATTCTGTTTCTTACTCTCCCAAACTCATTCACCAAGCCTTTCAGTCCCCTTCGTCTTCACTCAACAACACAGTGTCATCTGCAAACAACAGTACAGGGAGTTTCCAAACACTGTCATCTCTCACCAGGGCCACTCCAACATCCACTACCCTACCTTGTACCTCTTTTATTACCCCATCCATGTACAGATTGAACAACCATGGAGACATGACACATCCCTGTTTCAACCGAACCTTGAAAGAGAAAAATTCACTTAGTTCACCATCCACACGCACTGCAGCCTTAGCACCATCATACATACTCTTCACAGCATTCAACAACTTTCCATCTACTCCATATATTCTTAATACTTTCCACAATACTTGTCTATCCACCATGTCATATACTTGCTCCAAATCCATGAAAGCCGCATGCAACTTCTTTCCCTTGTCTAGAAAATTTTCCACTAAAGATCTAAGAATGAATATCTGATCTACACAAACTCTTCCCTTCCTAAAGCCTCCCTGTTCTTCTCCAACTAATTCCTCTGTTCTTTCTCTAACTCTGTCAATAAGTATCTTACAATACATTCTTTTCCTATTATACTAAGAAGACAAATGCCCCTGTGATTACCACACACTTCTTTTTCCCCTTTTCCTTTGTACAAGGGAATAATTATACCTGACTTCCAATCCTCCGGAACTCTATCTTCCTCCCAGGACAATCTACACATCTTCCACATCCATTCTACTACAATCTCTGCCCCATGCTTCAGCATATCACCACACACTCGATCAATTCCTGGGGCTTTCCCCAATTTAACTTTCTTCATTGCTTCCACAACTTCTATCCTACTGATTTCTTCCCGACTTCTCACCTCCCTCCATCTCCAAGCCATTCCACAGCCACTTATACTCGCATTACTTCCATCCTGTATGTTCAACAATTCCTTAAAGTGTTCTCTCCATCTGCTCACTTTTTCTCCCTTCTCCACTAGTAATCCACCATTTTTATCTTTCACTCCCCTGTTGTCTTGCAGACAACATTGTTAAATTCAGCAGTGTACCTGATAGAGCAGCATTTGTTATCATTAGACTGTGCAAAAAAGTATACCCTGAAAATAATACAAGTATATGCACCAACTTCTCAAAGCTCAGATAAAGAAATAGAAATATTCTATGATGACATCTCCCAGATTATGGAAGAAGAAAAGACAACATATCCTATACTCATGGGAGCCTTGAATGCAAAAGTTGGGAAGTCGAAAAATGGAGAAGCATGTATGGGAAAATTTGGAGTGGGAGAAAAGAATGAAAGAGGAGAAATGCTCGTAAATTTTGTTGAAATGTATGACATGAGAATAATGAACACATTTTTCCACAAAAGAACAGGGAGAAAGTGGACCTGGAGAAGCCCAAATGGAGAAACAAAGAATGAAATCGACTTCATTATGGCAGATAAGAATAACACGATCACAAATGCCACAGTTATCAACAAAGTAAATATAGGTAGTGATCATAGAATGGTGGGATACACAGCCAGAGTCAATTTCAGAAGCGAAAGAAAGAAGTTGATTGAAGATAAAAAGATATGCCCAATAAAAGTAAACGAAAACAAAGCAGCCTTTCAGTTGGAAATAAGTAACAGATTTCAGGCTCTAAGTAATGCTGAGTGTGACATTGATGAGCTGAATGACAGACTAAAAAGTGCTAAGAGAATCAGCGGAGGTAGTAGGAAAACCTAATACAACGAAATGCAAGAAATATTCAGAAAAGACTCTCGAGCTTATGAAAAAACGAAATGAAATGAAAGTAAAAACAAAGAAAGACGAAATAGAACGAGCGGAATTAAATAAGCTTATCAACAAAAGACAAAGAGAAGAAAAAAGAAAGAGGAACATGAATTAGATAAAGGAATCCATCGAAAATCGAAAAAGTCTGAAATAGGTCAGAAGGAAAATAGCACTAGGAAAGCAACAAATGACATAATTGAAAGGAAAAAAACGGTGAAATATTAAATGCCGAGATAAGATGGTGAAGAGAGTTGAAGAATTTTACAAAGAACTGTATGCATCAAAGACAGTAGTACCAATAGCTAACTTTTCAGTTGACAAAAGTGAAATACCTGAGGTAACACCAGACGAAGTAAATATTTCTCTAAATAATATAAAAAGAGGGAAGGCTCCGGGAGAAGATGGAAGAGTAGCAGATTTACTGTTGGATGCTGGACTAGAAGTATAAAATAGGCTTGCTCACTTATTTACCCACTGTATCAAACAGAAGTAAATTCCCAAAACATCGTGTAATGCAATAGTTATTTTACTCTACAAAAGAGGTGACAAAAGATCTTAGTAACTATCGACCCATTAGCTTATTGTCAGTCATTTACAAACTCCTCACTAAAGTCCTTACGAACAGAATAACAACAATTTTGGAGGAGAACCAACCTCGTGAACAGGCAGGATTCCGAACCGGGTATTCAGCCACTGATCATCTACATATAATGAATCAGCTGACTGAGAAAACTACAGAATACAATAAACCACTGTGCTTAGGTTTTCTTGATTACAAAAAGGCTTTTGATTCAGTGTAGGACATAGCGATTATAAATTCACTGCGAAAACAACGAGTGAATGAGAACATTGTAAAACTGCTCGAAAACATATATAAAGAGGGAACTGTTACAGTTAAATTTCATAAGGAATAGGAAAAAATTAAGATTGAGATGGGCGTGCGAAAAGGAGATACAATTTCACCAAAATTATTTACAGCATGCCTAGAAAGTATTTTCAGAAAGCTAGGCTGGGAAAATAAAGGAATGAACATAGATGGAGAAAAGCTAAACCATTTAAGATTTACAGATGACACTGGAATACTCTCAAAAACGGCGGAGGCATTCCAAGAAATGTTTAATGACATATATATATATATATATATATATATATATATATATATATATATATATATATATATATATATATAATGTAGAAAGAGAGAGGTGAAAAGATTAGTAAGAGAGAGTAAGAAGAGAGTGGATGAGGAATTTCGAAGGAATTTGAGTGTAAAGTGGAGGGACTGTAAGAAAATGTTCTGGAAAGAGGTGAAGAGAGTAAGACAGGGTGGAAGTGAGGTTAGCAGGGGAGTGAAAGATAAAAATGGTGGATTACTAGTGGAGAAGGGAGAAAAAGTGAGCAGATGGAGAGAACACTTTAAGGAATTGTTGAACATAAAGGATGGAAGTAATGCAAGTATAAGTGGCTGAGGAATGGCTGGGAGAAGGAGGGAGGTGAGAAGACAGGAAGAAATCAGTAGGATAGAAGTTGTGGAAGCAATGAAGAAAGTTAAATTGGGGAAAGCCCCAGGAATTGATGGAGTGTGTGGTGATATGCTGAAGCATGGGGGAGAGATTGTAGTAGAATGGATGTGGAAGATGTGTAGATTGTCCTGGAAGGAAGGTAGAGTTTCGGAGGATTGGAAGTCAGGTATAATTATTCCATTGTACAAAGGAAAAGGGGAAAAGGAAGTGTGTTGTAATCACAGGGGCATTTGTCCTCTTAGTATAATAGAAAAAGTGAATGGTAGGATACTTATTGACAGGGTTAGAGAAAGAACAGAGGAATTAGTTGGAGAAGAACAGGGAGGCTTTAGGAAGGGAAGAGGTTGTGTAGATCAGATATTCATTCATAGATCTTTAGTGGAAAAGTTTCTAGAGAAGGAAAAGAAGTTGTATGCGGCTTTCATGGATTTAGAGAAAGCATATGACAGGGTGGATAGACAAGGATTGTGGAAAGTATTAAGAATATATGGAGTAGATGTGAAGTTGTTGAATGCTGTGAAGAGTATGTATGATGGTGCTAAGGCTGCAGTGCGTGTGGATGGTGAACTAAGTGAATTTTTCTCTTTGAAGGTTGGGTTGAAACAGGGATGTGTCATGTCTCCATGGTTGTTCAATCTGTACATGGATGGGGTAATAAAAGAATAAAAGAAGTACAAGGTAGGGTAGTGGATGTTGGAGTGGCCCTGGTGAGCGATGACAATGTTTGGAAACTCTCTGTACTGTTGTTTGCAGATGATACTGTGTTGTTGAGTGAAGACGAAGGGGAGCTGAAAGGCTTGGTGGATGAGTTCGGGAGAGTGTGTAAGAAACGGAATCTAAAGGTGAATGTGGGGAAGAGTAAAGTGATGGTCTTTGAGAGAGGTGAAGTCAGTGAATGTACAGCGAGGTTGGATGGTGAGGAATTGGAAAATGTGAGTACGTTTAAGTACTTGGGTAGTGTGATGAGTAAGGATGGAGGTTTGGAAGGTGAAGTGCTTGAAAAGTTACAGCAGGGAAGAAATGTTGCTGGTTCTTTGAAGTAGTGATAAGAAACAGGGAAGTGAGCATGGAAGTGAAAAAGTTACTATATGAAAGTATTGTGATACCAACTCTAACGTATGGAAGTGAAGCTTAGACGTTGTCGGAAAGACACAAGACAAGAGTGAGAGCGGTGGAAATGAGTTATTGAAGAGGAGCTTGTGGAGTCACATGAAGAGACAGGCTGACGAATGAGGATAAAAAGGAGCGTTGTGGTGTGGATATGGATGTGACAGGAAGCGTTATGAGGAACACACTGAGGTGGTTTGGCCATGTGGAGAGGATGGAGGGTGAAAGACTGACGAAGAGAGTGTATGTGAGTGAGGTGGAGGGGGGAAGAGAGAGGGGGAGGCCGAGGATGAGATGGAGGGATGGGGTGGAGAGGTATATGAGAGAGGGGTGTGTGAGTTGGGAACAGGGCAGTAAAATGGCGGGGTACAGGGCGACGTGGAGGCGTTTTGTTTGTGGCCACCCGAAACGGGATTGAGGCGTCTGGCTATATATATATATATATATATATATATATATATATATATATAAAATGCACGATCGCCCATATAAGTGATGACTCGCTTTCTTTAAGTTTCGGACAAACTCCCCGGGTCTGGCAACGTTCACTTGAAAGAGAGTTAGGAGACGGAAACAATCTTTGCCTTCCCTGCAGACATTATTTATGGTGTAAAAAACTACTAATCTTACGAAAATAGTTACGTTTATCGTTTATTTCTTTTCAGGCCAAAATAACAATAATTAAGTTAAAAGCAACATCTGGCACGTTTCCATCTGTCGTCACAAGTAATGCCAACAGTGTTACCAGTGTAGTAATTTTCACGTTAAACTTAAAGGTTTTCAAAGTAATCTAGTTAGTGAAAATTTAAATATTTTGTGTGTGTCTGGCGTTCTTTTAAAGTCCTGTCTAGCATTGTATTCTTGAATTTCCCCCAGTCTGGCGGATTTTAACTACTTTTGAGACCAATTTAGCGGATTTCTTTGGTTTTCCTTTGGCAACATTGCCCGGATGGCTTTACGTTAGTCAGTGTCATGTCAGGGAGATAAGTGGATGTCTCGATATTTGTCACGATTTCCCCCCCCCCCTTTTTGTATTAATCCTTTTTGTCTGAAGTTCTCTTCATTGCCGCACCGTTGATTTTACTATTATCCTCCCCCTCATGAAACTTCTCTACGTATTTTATTACATTTTGGATTTTCGTGTGAATAAATTGACCAAGTTTCCCCCAGTAACTGCATTGGTTTCACTGAACACCGGCAGATTAATTTGCTGCTTGATGGCAACGCAGGTGGTTAGGTGTTCTTGAGCACATGCAATAATTTGTCTGTCTTGGTCTTGTGCCAGGAGGGGCTCCATTTGGTTAATTTGCTCTGTTCTACCCGTCTGTATCGGTTATCTATCCGTTACCTGTCTTCCTCGATGCTAATTTGCTGGGATATCTGTCTTCCTGGAATATTTGCTAAATAAAGAGCAATAATCTGCTTGCACTGACAGGCTGTAGTATATATCGTGTTCACGATCCATCTTGCTGCAGCACTCACGGGTTTTTGCCGCATAAACATCATCCCTCATAGAGAGTTAAATGTGGATAATAATATATTTTTCAATTATTTTTCTGAGTTGATGACGTTCGTAAATTGGACATTATCATTATCTGTGTTATTTTATTTATGGGACATTTTTCCTTCAGTATTATTGATTCAAGATGTAAAATTAGTATTACGAGAGATTCTCTGTATTATAAGCCTGAAACCGTTGAGTGAGCGCTGTCGTTTCATATTCTTTCGTACCACCAAGCCTCAACTTTAGTATATTATGGTTTCCTCTTCCGTAATGCGAGATATACACGGTAAAAATGCTTATATTTTGCTTTTTGGTGTGGTTTACCTAAATACTGCTCTTTCTGGTATGCAATATAGGAAATATAACGAGGCCGCTGCAGTTGCCAGATACCACTTTCTGAGCGAAAGGTATTGGGAATCGGGTCATCACACACACACACACACACACACACACACATATATATATATATATATATATATATATATATATATATATATATATATATATATATATTGTTGACCAATATTCCCCTCTATGAGACACTACAAATATGTCCAGATACTGTAACTGTTTTTTAAGCTTTGATGAGTTCTTAAATTTCACCAAGAAACAGTTTAAATCTCTTCTTGAATTTGCAGTAAAAGATTGCATTTCTTTGTTTAGCAATAACTGTTATAAACTACTTGATGGGGTTGCCGTGGGTTCTTCTTTGGGTCCTACCTTACCTAATGTATTTTTTTGTTACCATGAGGTGTCATGGCTTAAAGACTGCCCTGCTCACTTTAAACCATTGCTGTACCGTTGATATGTGGATGACTGTTTTTTGCTATTTAGGCAGTCTGATCATGTAAATGATTTTTTGAATTACATTAATCTTAAGCACCCTAATATTCAACTCACTGCAGAAACAGAGGAAAATAGAAGGCTTCCTTTCCTTGATGTACTAGTCCATAGACATGACTCTACTTCCAGTACCTCAGTTTGTAGGAAGCGTACCTTTACAGGACTTATTCAGGTGTTATTCAGGTGTTATAATCTTTCCTTGGATTGGAATTTGTTCCATCAGAGATTACCAGGTTTAGAACATAATTCTTGAATAATGGATATCCTTTGAAACTTTTTGAAAGTACCGTGCATAAGTTCCTGGATAAATTATTCATTTGCGCAAATCCTATTTCTTCAGTTCCCAAATAAGTATTATACATTAGTCTCTTTTATTATGGGCATAGCAGTTTTCTCATCAGAAAAGAATTAGATAAACTGCTTAGTGTAGTTTATCCACAGGTTTCATTTAGGTACACCTTTACAAATTCATATACTATTGGATCCTTTTTTAGGTATAAGGATAGAATCCCAAAAGCTTTATGCTCTAACACTGTGCACAAGTTTAACTGTTCCAACCATAATACAGGATATATTGGGAGTTCTATTCGAAACCTGAAAATTAGGATGTTCGAACACAAAGGCCTGTCATATAGAACCACTTTACCATCAAACCCTCCCTTCTCGGAAATTAGGAAACATTCATTTGTTTCGGGTCATAGCTTTGATCTGGTTGATTTTGAGAGTTTAATGACAAATATTGAATAAACTAGTCATAGAATAGCAGAATAATTGTTTATACATGACTTAAAGCCATCATTGAATACTTATGACTCTTCCATTACATTATTTACCCACTGACTCACTGATTCGATTAAGCAGTTTCATACAACTCAAGCAAGTTTACTTTTTTATTAACTTTTGAATACTGATAAGTTGCTTTGTGTAGCTGTCTCAGTGTAGACCTGTGTAAGTTAAATCTTTAGTGAATGATTTTTTTTTTTTTTTGCTACATTTTTAAATTTACTTTGTATACGTTTTATTGGTTTTATTATATTTTCAACGAGGTGGTAGGTGGGGGCGCTCACCATCCACTTACTCGATGTAGTGCTGCTGTCGGATGTCCGCCCTTTCCTCTCCTCCATCCTTCTTTCCTTCCATCCTCTTCTGTTTTTCTTTTCTTCATTCTCTTCTTGTCCTTCTGCCCAAGGTGACATTACACTCCCTCTTCTGTCTTTCTTTCCTTTATTCTTTCATCTTCCTTCTGCCTGTGGGTGACTCTTCACTGAGTGACAAACCAAATGGTTTCCTGTACACCAGGAAACCATTTACTGAGCTGGGTGGTAACCATATAACCAAGTTTTTGCGCCTCGTGGTTTAGTGGGTAATAATTGAGCTCCAATCGGCTTGAGCTGGTGAAGGTTTATATCCAAGTGGTGGTTGTGGTTGATTGCTCGTGCGGTGCCATTCAGGGATGAGTGAGGCTAGTCACTCTCATTTTAAATGTCGGGACCAACTGCCTAGCCCTGGGCTCCTGCGCTCCTCGTGGGGCAATGTAGGATTGGATGATGGATGGATGGATTGAATAAGGTGTAATTTGTTACAACTTTACATTTAATTCATTTTATATATATTTTAGTTCTGTCTGACGATGGGGTTTGACTACCTCGAAATGTCACTGCTGTAATAAATCGCGAATATGGCCCCAGTACAACGTCTCCTTGTCCTGGTCTTCAGTTTTATATACGTCATCAGGTTCCCTACTGGATCCTCAGTTATTATATATATATATATATATATATATATATATATATATATATATATATATATATATATATATATATATATATATATTTCAAACACAAAGATGCACATAAATATACATGGTATAGAGGGAACGGATATCGTGATGAAAGAGGCCTGACTGATTACGTGCTCGTAGAGAGGTCGATGATGAGAATGGTTGCTGCTACGAGGGCCATGAGAGGATGAGAGGATGATGTGGAGGTCTGTCAGATCATATGACTCGTATGCACGATCAAGCTGAGAGGAGTGAGGTGGATCAGGACTGAGAGGAGCAGTGAGAGAGAATGACGGAAAGTTGAGAAGCTGAGTATCAAAGAAATGGCAGATGATTACAGGACCACCATAGAGGAGTAGTTAGAATTTGTGAATTGGAATGAAAGAGATCTGGACAGCCTGTGGAATGCATGTAAGGATTGCTTAGTCAGGAAAGCTAAAGCGGTGTGTAGTGTGGCAAGAGTAACAACAAAGAAAAAAGGTATGGCATGGTGGGATGAGGAGGTTAAAAGAGCAGTGGAGGAAAAGAGGAAGAAGTGGCTAAAGTAGTTACAGGACAGGGGTTCAGTTGTTATAAGAAATAAATATACTGAATATTAAGATGCACGTAAAGAGACTAATGTTGAGGAAAAAGGTGGTAAATGATGATCTAGGAAGAAAAATGAATGCTAACTACTCTGAAGATAGGAAATTATTCTCGAAAGAGATGCGGAAATGTAGAAATGAAAGCGGAAAGAAATGTGATGGTGTGAAGGAGGTAGGTGGTAGATATATCACTCCTGTAATTGATTATAGAATGGTCGTAGCCGAGCTGTAGGTAATAGTGAGTAGATTAGTGAGGAGATAACCTCAGTTCACTTGTAGTTGATGACAGAAAAGGATAAAGATAAGTGCTGGGGTTTGATTGTAGTTTTTATTCTCTTCAAAAGGAAAATCTCGAGATTAACGCGGAGTGTATTACACAAGAGCGTTTTGTGCTAGTTAACTTCTCTCCCAGCTTCTCTTGCTAGACCCCCCTTCTCACTCTGCCCACCCCAGTTTCCTAATTCCTTCTGACCTCTCCTCCTCTTTCCGTATATAAGACCTTCTATCACGTGGGCTACACTGTGGTCAAAATGTTCTAGAAGCCTGTGTGTGTGTGTGTGTGTGTGTGTGGTAACTTTCCGGCCAAGCGTCACGAGGTGCTGAATATAGCATTCCTCAGAGGGAATTCGGAAACACCATTTCCTCCAGGGCCTAGCATATGACTTTCATTTAACCTCTAAAATACTTATGTGTGTTTTATGATACTGTAGAGTCCTGACATCGCTCGGTCACGCCCTGCTAGCGAACCTAAAACAGCATGTGATAGAGGTCTAATATTCATGACTCTTGCACAGATATAATAATATTGTAGAAACATAACATATTGTAGTAATATATTGTGTGGAGTAAATACATAACACATTGTACTAATACACTGTATGTATAATAAATACATTTTAGTAGAGTTGATTGCAGAATAACATATTGTAGTAATAAAGTGGCACAAATGTGTATGTACAAGAGTCATACTGATTAATGGCAGTACCATGCCGAGATTATAGTAGGAGTCATTAATATATTTTTAATGTGATTTATATCTAGGATACATATATATGAGATATAATAATATTGTTATATGAATTGGTTATAGCATATTGGGTAACAGTAATTCATGGTTTGATAAATAATGTATATATGTTACCCCATAATTTTCTTACTAAATAAAAATTATTATTATTTTTTATTATTATTATTATTATTATTATTACTGTAATTATTATTATTTTATTTTTATTCTTTAATATATTTTTCACTATTTACATATTCACCTTTCACTCAGGGGGTCTCAGTTGAATGTTCACTCTTCCTTTCGTAAATACTGACTCCAAGTTTGCAATTCTTGCTTGCTGTGGGAAATATTTTCACCCAGAGCAGTTGCACTCTCTACTTTTTAAAACAGTCGTCCCTGGTTAGAAAGCAGAGGAAAACCTGAGACGTGAACAACTATTCAAGCGGTTTTCACAACCCATAAATTACGTTCTCTTTAATAATTCTTATTTTTGATAAATTAAATGCTCTTGCGTTTAACCCCTCTCGGACAACTATCTTGTAAATACAAGTAATTACTTGGGAATTTTCACTGACTAAACTGCGTCTGCGTGTCAGATGACGTGTCTGAATATGAAAAGGCCCTCATATAAAAACAGATGTGGATTTAACATATTCATATGGATAAAGGAAATATTTGGTTTGCCTTCAGTTTAATTAAAACTAAGATTAATTTGTTAGATTCGCCCTGTATATATCATGATGTAATCTAACTGTATTTCATATTGTAAATAATTAATAGTTGGCACCTCTACCATTCTATGAGGGAGATAGAGGCTTCCCGATACTCAGTTTTTTTTTTTATCGAGGCGAAGATGCACTTGAAAGCTTAGTGATTATTGGCTGAATGCAGCATTACTTCATAATTAACTGACAACAAATATCTGAGGGGGATATTTGGGTTAGTAAATATTTTTTGGACATATTGCATTCAGGCAATCATTATCAACCTGTCAAGTGCATCTTCCCCTCAATAAAAAAAAAAAACGGAGTATAGTTAGCTTACTCTGCTCCTAGACAAGGTCCAAGCACGTTTGTATATACGCACCTCAAGGACGCTTGACGGTCCAAGCAACAGACAGAAAAGCACGCTCGTCGTCATCTGTTGTTCAGCACTCCCTAGCTAAGTAACCTTAACGAATTGGCCAATTCAAGGAGGGATTAGCTAGGAGATAGAAGAGAATTAGTTAGGTGAGTTAAGGTGTACGTTGCTGTTTACCTAACCCTATGAGACTTGTTTGAATTTACTTAAGGACAATTTTAGGGAAGAGTAAGGACCTACAAGTTGTTTACTAGAAAATACTAGATATTTCTGACATTTTGGTGCCCCGAGTGAGGATACCGACTAGTATAATTTAAATATTTTTCACATTTTTGGTGTCCCCTGAGAGTGAGGAGAGCAGATGTGTGCCGAAGCACTGAATGTGTTTAAGGTTGCTTTTGTTGGGCATAATTTACTACCACGTTCGGTTGCCGTGGATGATGTGGAAATACGTACATTCCGAGTTCAGGGGATGTTTTGGAAATTGAGTGGGGGGATAAAATACAACCCTAGAGGTTTAACAACCCAGAGGGATAGGTTATGAACCTAATCCCTACATTCCTCAAATTTTAAATGAATGATAAGCTGAGCCGGAAAATGAGTATTTGGAAATTAAGTGTTGGGATAAATACAATCGTAGAGGTTAAACAAGCCAGGGGGATAGGTTTGATATAATGAACTTAATCCCTACCCTCTTCAAAATTTAAAATAATCAGATAATTACTAAGCTGAGGTAAATTTTTGGCTGAAATTCCTAGTTGAATTATTAAATTAGAAACCAGTCAACATGTCTGTTTCCTCGTTGCAAAGATCTTCTAGTAGTAAAGCTGGATGGATAACTAGAACCATAAATGATTGCAAACAATCGTTGGACGAAATACCTCTGTCCAGAGAGAAATTAAAGTCTACTAAATATACTGAAAGACCGGTGGAATAAGTACAAAGAAGGCTATATAACTTTAGAAGTGGCTATAGTAAAGGCTGATGATAAGGAACTCTTAGATTCAGAAACTACGAAGTTTGAAGATAAATTAGAAGAATACTTAACTGTAGTAAAGACACTAGAGTCAAAATTAGCTGAGACTGCCGCGGAAACATAAAATTGTGGAATAGCGGAATAGAGCTGTGTTACCACAAATAACGCTTCCGGAGTTTGATGGCGAGCAGAATTTGAAATCCTTTTTGGGATCAGTTCAAATATTTATTACATGATAGAACAGATCTCCCTAAGGTCAGCAAACTCACATATCTGTTAGAACAGGTCAAAGGAACACCATATCAGCTGATAAAAGAATTACCAGTAGAAGAAAATTATTATGAGGTGGCCTTGACTATCCTTCGACAAAACTACGAAGACAGGGAGCAAGTTATTACTCAGTTACTGAAAGCTGTAATTGAATTACCCATACTAGACACGATTTTGATTTCTTGCAAAATTTTAGAATTGCACTGAGTTGTAACTTAAAGGCCTTAGGTACTTACGAAGATATCAATGCATCAGATTGGGTGCTTTCAAGAATTGTGTCCTTGAAACTTCTACCGAAAACCAAGGATGCTTTGTATGGTAGGTACCAAAAGGATAATTTCTCCTGCGAAGAGATTGAGGAAGACTTGATGCAACTCTGTAAACATTTGCAAGGAACAGTAAAACCTACTGAGATTAAACAGCAGACTGAAATAAAGAAAAAAACCCCACTAACCAACTGGTTGGGAAATTTAAGTCAGAGAAGACTAAGTATATGCCTAAGAAAGAGATAGGTACTTTCCTTAGTTCCTTAAAGGCTGAGGATAAAGTATTAAAGACAAGGAATAGACAAACCGATGAATTTAAGGAAGTAAAACCTTCCATGGTAAATGACAGGAAAGTTTGTGCATTTTGTGGTGAGCAACATTCCAGTGCATCCTGTCAACATTATCCTGATTATGCTTCTAGAGTCGGAAAGCTCCAGGAACTGGGGTGTTGTATATTTTGTATGAACTCCGAATATACTTCGGCGGACTGTAAGACTAAATTAAATCTTTTTTTTAAATCGAAAAAAGATCATCGTCATAGTGCTTTATGCCGAAGGATGAAAATTGAGGTTCCTAAACCTGCAAGTGTCAATATGACAGTTGCAAAGGGGAATGCTCCAATAGTAATGCCAGCTGCAGTTCCCATAGCCGATGTGAAGGTATTGATTGAGAATAGAAACATATTGGCATGTACCCTTTTTGATACGAGTGCTCAGAAAACCTTCATTTCTGCAGACATTGTGAAGAACTTAAAGTTACCTATTATTGGCAAGGTAAATCTAGCCATTATAGGATTCTTAACAACTAAGAACGCTCAGTCTTTTGATTTAGTTAGACCTGTAATACAATTAGGCAGATATAAATGCCGTATAACAGCAGCTGTATTGGATAATATGGAGGCAAATATATATATATATATATATATATATATATATATATATATATATATATATATATATATATATATATATATATATATATATATAAAGGACTGAAGGAAATCTCATCATTTAAAAAGCTCAGGGATAAAGTTGGCTAAACTGAATGTGGAATCAGATACTGTGGGTCCCATAAAAATTATAATTGATTCTGATTATTGTGAAAGATTCCTACATAGGACTTTCAAGAAGAATGGTGTACAGTTGTTCAAGAGTCCAGGAGGTAACCTTATCATGGGTCAGTTGCCTTTTCCAAAACAAGTTAAAGGAGAGGCCAAACTATTAGACTCAGTCTTTGTTACCCCCACACATTCATTGATGGTAGCTAGAATAGGTGCAGAATTAGAACCTACTCAGATGAATGACTTGTTGGATGAAAATATTGAACTGTACACAAATTGTGGGACCTAGACAGTGTAGGAATACACTCTGAGGAACCAACCCCTGAAGATAAAATAACTTTGGATTTGTATAATCAGTCTGTGGAATTTAAGGATGGACAGTATTGGGCAGGATTACCATGGAAACTAAACCATTCGGAGTTACCAACAAATTACCAAGCAGCTAAGGCTCAGTTAAATTCTCTTCTAAGGAAGTTGAGAGATAAACCAGAACATCTAACCATATATGATAATATTATAAAGGATCAATTGAAGAATAAATTTATAGAAGAGGTAGAATTCCTTGTTAACCATAAAGAGGGACATTAAATACCACATCATGCTGTAAGCATGGATTCAGTAACTACTCCCATAAGGTTAGTATTCAGTTGTAGTAGTAATGCGTCCAAGGAATCAGCTAGCTTGAATGATTGCTTATACTCTGGACCTACACTAACAGAGAAGTTAGGGAATGTGTTACTGAGATTTAGTGAGAAACCTTATGCTTATACAGCAGACATTAGTAAGGTTTTTCTCAGAATAGGACAGAGAGGAGGATAGGAAATTTACAAAATTCCTCTGGCCTCAAGATCCTCAAAATGAGGATAGTCCATTAAAGACTTACTGTTTCCGATCGGTGCTCCTTGGCTCTTGTGCTAGTCCTTTCCTACTTTGCAACTCTTTAAAACATCATTTTGAAAATGCCAATGCCCAGAAATAGGGCAGGCTTTTTACATGGATAATTTGCAAGGTGTTGCTGATACAGAATCAGAAGCACTGAAGGCTTGTGAAGTAGCCAATTCCGAATGTGGGAAGGCAAATTTACCGTTACAGAGCTGGAATGCAAACTCACAGCTTTTGAGGAATAAAATACAAGAGGACTATCCAAATTCTGACATTCCCAAAATTCAAAATGTGTTGGGTCTTAACTGGGATACAACAGCTGATGTAATAAGTTTGAAACCAATTAAGTTCTCTGATGTCACTCTCACCAAGAGGTCCTTGTTAAGTCAGGGCTCTATGTTATTTGACCCATTAGGATTGATCAGTCCTACAGTTATTAGGGGTAAATGTTTAGTGCAGGAAGCTTGGCGAGAAAAGTTGGACTGGGACACGGAATTAGGTGAGACATATGTGGAACAATGGGAACAGATTAGAAAGGAGTTTGCGACCACATCAAGCATATGTATTCCCAGGAAAATAAGCAGTAGTGAGAATTCGCACTTACACATATTTTGTGATGCTTCTCAAAAGGCCTATGGAGCAGTAGCTTATTGCGCAACAGGAGAGGATATTAAGATTATTATGTCCAAAGCCAGAGTTGCGCCAATTAAAGGAAGAACCCTACCTCAAGTGGAATTGGCTTCCATAGGAGTAGGAACTAAATTGGCCAGGTATTTGACCACTACTCTTGATACTCTATGTATGGACTGACAGTGAGTTTTGTCTTTACTTGATAGGGATGGAAGACAGTAAAATTCCTTTCGTCCGTAACAGAGTGAAGACTATTAAAGAGCTGTCTTCCAAATTTAAATTCATGCATGTATCCTCTAAATAAAAGCCAGCTGATCTGCTCTCGAGAGGTTCGACTGTAAAGAGACTGATCAAAGATAACATGTGGTTTAAAGGTCCTAAATGGTTACTCACTAAAGACTGACCTGAGCAGAAACAATATAGTATTGCTGAGGTTGGTATGGTAAACTTGGATCCTGTAGTACCTGAGCCAGAAGTAATTGATATCAGCCGGTTCTCATCAATAAGACAACTGATTAACACTACTAAATTAGTTGCTGAATTTTTGAATAAGAAAATGGGGTTTCAGAAGTTAGATCCCATGGAATATTGGCTGAAAAGAATACAAAAGAACTATTACGGAGAGATGTATGACCATTTAGGCCAGGGCACTTGGAACAGGAATAAGCTGATAAGAGATTTGGACTTGTTCTTAGACAGAAAGGGTCTGATTAGATGCCGGGGCCGAATAATAAAGGTTGATTTGCCTCTCCATAGTAGACATCCCATATTATTACCCAAGAATGGATACTTTGTACAGTTAATTGTAAAGGAAGCCCATGAATTGATTCTCCATGGAGGTGTACTGCAGACTTTGGCCCGAATCCGGGAGGGGTAATAGATCCCTAAGGGTAGACAGGTCATAAATATCTCAAAGGCTGCATCACATGTAGGAGGTATTAAGAACGACCATATGACTATCCAGGACCACCTGCCTTACCAAGGGATAGGGTAAATGTAAGTCGGCCCTTCCAAGTAACTGGAGTGGATTACACAGGGGCTATAACTGTTACGGGTGAGGGAGCTCCCCATAAGGTTTACATTTGTCTATTTACTTGTACTTACACAAGGGCAGTCCATCTAGAAATGGCGGAAGATCTGAGCTCAGAGACATTCCTGAATGTCTTCCGAAGATCTGACGCTAGAAGGTCTTGTCCTGACAAATTAATAAGTGACAACGGAACTAATTTCGTTGGAGCAGCACCTCTACTGTTGAACATAAAGAATGACTCAAAGGTTAAGTCGGCGCTGGGAATCCGAAATTGTACCTGGCAGTTCACAGCTCCAAGAGCACCATGGCAAAATGGATTTACCGAACGAATGATCGGTATTGTGAAAAACTGCCTAAAGAAAACATTACACAGAACTAAGATCACAAGAGTTAAGAACAGTGATAACCGAAATTGAAACTAGGATTAATAATAGACACGTAACCTATTTAGATGACACTAGCGTTTCGATAGAGGCCTTGACACCAGCTGATATGTTATATGGCAGGAAGCTCCATCCGGTGCATTCTGTGGATATCTAGGAAGAAGTAGATGATCCTACTATTGAAAATAATGATTTAGGACAACATCTGCGGGAGGGATATCAGTACCTGAAAAGGGTATTGGTTACTTGGAATAGACATTGGAGTGAAGAATATTTTTTGAGCCTACGAGAAAGATTTTATGGGGCTCAGGCTGCCAGTAACAAGTCTGTTATAAACACAGGGGATGTGGTCTTAGTGAAAACAGAACAACCAAGATCCCAGTGGCCATTAGCTAAGGTGATCTTCACGCACCCAGATTCAGAGGGGATGCTGAGACTCGTAAAAAAAAAAAAAAAAATGTAGGGGACATACCAGCACAAAAACTATTGATAAACTGGTACCTCTTGAGTTAGCAGCTAACCCAAATACTCGTACAGGGGATGGTGGAGATCAAACGGGTCAGGATGCGCGACCTAGAAGGGCCGCAGCACAGGGTTCTCGAGACCTATGGAGAGAACACCTGGCTAAGGGTCACATTACATGATACAGCATATCATTATTCGCCTGGGCACAAAACTGTGGAAAATATTTCCCCCCAGAACAGTTACGCTCTCTACTTTTTAAAACAGTCGTCCATGGTTAGAAAGCAGAGGAAAACTTGAGATCATTAACAACTATTCAAGCGGTCTTTACAACCCAGAAATTACGTTCTCTTTAATCATTCTTATTATTGATAAATTAAATGCTACTGTGTTTAACCCTCTCGGACAACTATCTTGTAAATACATGTAATTACTTGGGAATTTCCACTGACTAAACTGCGTCTGCATGTGAGATGACGTGTCTGAATATGAAAAGGCCCTCATATAAATGCAGATGTGGATTTAACATATTCATATGGATAAAGGGAATATTTGGTTTGCCTTTAGTTTAATTAAAACTAAGATTAATTTGTTAGATTCACCCTGTATATATCATGATGTAATCTGTTTTTCATATTGTAAATAATTAATAGTTGGCACCTCTACCATTCTATGAGGGAGATAGAGGCTTGCGTAGTTAGCTCACTCTGCTCCTAGACGAGGTGCAAGCACGTTTTTATATACGCACCTCAAGGACGCTTGACGGTCCAAGCAACAGACAGAAAAGCACGCTCGTCGTCATCTGTTGTTCAGCACTCCCTAGCTAAGTAACCTTTACGAATTGGCCAATTCAAGGAGGGATTAGCTAGGAGATAGAAGAGAATTAGTTAGGTGAGTTAAGGTGTAAGTTACGGTTCACCTAACCCTATGAGACTTGTTTGAATTTACTTAAGGATAATTTTAGGGAAGAGTAAGGACCTACGAGTTGTTTACTAGAAAGTACTAGAAATTTCTTACATCTTGGTGCCCGACCGAGGATACCGATTTATACAAAGTCAAATATTTCTGACACTTGCATTCTATGCATCGCATGCCAGCACTATGACAAATACAGTGGAGATTATAAAGACAGTTGGTGTTGGGCTATGCACATAATATGGGTTGAACATACTCATACTCAATTCTTCCCAGGGCTTCATTGTTTCATTGATTAGTTGCATAATTCCAAACTTAGGTGAAGTCCACTTAATACTTGTGCTCATGTTTAAATTCATCTTAGTTAGTGGCTGGAAATATTTGTGTGTGATTGAGGATGGAATAGTGATTGCTGGTAGCTAAAGTGGACAAAGATGGTCTAAGTACAGCACAGTTGTCAGGTGCTATGTATAATCCTGATGCTGAAGTATGAGATGGTATATCTAGACATATTATGAAAACTGATGTATTATGAGTGAAGTAGAAGAACTGTGAATGCCCGATGCGTTGATGATGTGTAGGTTTATCTGGAGCAAATGCGAAGTTGTAGTAGCGATGAATGTCATGATTTCTTACGATAGCCATTTCACAAGGGACTGTTCCAGTAGGCTGGAACGTGAAAATGTACGCAGGATAAAGCTGAACAGCATGTAAAGATGTACAGCACCTTCGTTCAATCGTTGATTCACTAGCGAAAGTGACAGTGTCCTGTCTCTTTGAGACCATGATGAGTTCGGTGTCTGTTGATGATGACCAAAGTGTCATTATTATTAGAAGGAAAGGGGTATATTTGATAGACTGTGAACAGATCGTCAGTTACGAAGGGTACATGAACTATTACTAATGTTGGTGGTAGAGTTGTTCTAAATATGGATTATATAACATGAGATTCCTACCTCGGAACAGAGGCTTCAAACCATGTTCATGTATGCCTTGACTGATTATATGACGTAGATCGTGAACTGGAAGTAGGTTAATAGTGATCTTGCCATTACCAGCATTTGGAATGCCTTTCATGAGTGCCTGGTAACAAACTCTCGTGTTATCTAACTGGAGTATTATTATGTCAATATGTTCCATGATTAGTGAGAAGTGTTGGAAAAGTGTCATGTTTCCTTCCATGGCATTTATTTTGTCCACACTCTGGTGAGTTATACTTTCTGCTTTTCTTAGATTTTTCGCGATCGTCTTCAATGCTGTGTTTTGACCGTCAACTAGCTTCTGTTGATATGTTAGTACCTGAGCTATTTTATTAAATTTGTTGTTTTTTCTTGAAGAGCTTCCTCTGTGGCCAATCCAAAAATGTTCCCTAGAATTGCACCACCCAGGTCGAACAAACCGCGCCTGTCACGTGTACATGTGATGTTGTTCGTGTCCATCAATGCCTCCGTTCCACGAGATGAGAGATCTTGGATCATGATGAGCATGATTGATTTAGCTCGTTCTATCTTCCATTTCGCTAACTTCACGATTTCAGTAATTTACTTCGTGTTATGAGCTTCCGAAACATAGGTAACCTATCATAAAGTCCAGTGTCTTCAGTGGCTTGGCAATATTCTCCAAAAAAGCAGGTAATTCATATAAGAAGTCCAAACTAATTTCAGTACTCATGATATCTTTCACGATTGATGTCGAGGCCGTTGGAGCTATGAGGCATCCTTGCCGTACTATATGTTGAGGGTCTAAGTGAGCATATCTTCTTGCTATACACAGGAGACTCCATGGCATAAGTCCCCTCATCGTTACCTGCTGAAAAAAAAAAAATATTAATTTGCTAATAAAGTCATGGTGTGGTCGATGATGGTGATGATGTGCACTACAACTGGCTCGTGGAGAATAATAACTTTTCTCGTTGTTTTACTTGTAGAAGGAGTTTAAATCGATACCTAGCTCATGTAAATGCTGTATTGTGACATTTGTAGTAACAGTCGCACCTATTTTTGTGTGTTTATTTTGCGATCTTAATTTATATTTGTGTGTATTGATTTCATTTAGTTTATTGTCACCGACGGTGTTCGGAGTTTCGATTGTGTCCAGGGTTGCATAATTGCTGGCTAAATTCCTTGAGATCTTTTTTAAATGATCAACATGAATTTGTTTTTCTTTGCCGCTCGACAGTGACTACCTTGTTTGCAGTCTTTTTAATCACTCAGTATGGGCCTTCAAATTTTGGTGATAGTTTATTGTCTCTAGGGTGAATGACACCATAGACAATGTCTCCCAAGTCGATAGGTGATCTTTTGCCCTTTTATTGAATGCCTCCGGCATTTCATCCTTGGACATCGGTAGTTGCTTCTTCATCCTTTTGTGGATATCCTGCAATTCACACAAACGGAGTTTAGGGGAATCGTCATAATTATATATTGGTAAATTTTCACCTTCTAGAATTTCGTAAGGTAGTTGTCTGTCTATCCCGTATATAATCCAATGTGGTGTGTCTCCTATAGATTTATTAATTGCTCCATTACTTGAAGCTTCCACTCTGGGAATCCAATCATCCCAGCTTGCACAACTGTCATTAAGAATGTGAAGTAGCACATCCAACACCTTTTTGTTTTGTCTCTTTACCAACCCATTTGATGCTGGGTGATAGGCTGACATTTACCTTGTTTTTATATTGTATTGTTTACATGTTTCTTGCAAGATTTCGGAATTAAACTCACTCCCATTATCACTTATTAATGCCTTTGGGGTTGTAAATATTCATATTATATTATCTACGATTGCCCTTGCCACTGTTTCGGCTGTCTTATCCTTAATTGGGGCTAAAATCACATATCTTGAGAAGTAGTCTGTAGCCACGAGTAGATACTGATTATTATTGTAGGATAACGGTAACTTAGTCAATGTCGACAACTTCCCACGGTCGATTAGGTACGGGGTATTGCCCTATAGGTGCAGGTGTTAACGTGTAGCCTTTGTGTCTCGCACATGACTCGCATCAGTCTAAATGATTGTATATATCTTTTCGTAACGATGGCCAGTAGTATAACAGCCTGGCTTGTCTAACTGCCCTATCATTGCCAGGATGTCCTGCATGTGGGCTACCGTGTATTATCCTTAATACTTGAGGTATCATTTCATTAGTTACAACTAATTGTTTATTATTTTTTCTATGGTGTGGTTGTCCCAGGTTGATCCTATAGAAGGCATTATTGACTATTGTGAATTGTTCGAGTGGTATATGTAGCTTTGGTAATTGTATGTCCTCACCACTTTCCAATTTGTATATAACTTTAGACCATGTTGGATCAGGTCTCTGTGCTTTCGAGATTTCATCATGGTTTGGGATGTTTCCCGTGAGGCCTAATGCCGCGACATGAATTGTTGTCGGGCTCCTAGGTAATGCATTAGCTACTAAAGAAAATTTTCATTGAAATGAATATGTACATTGTAATTTTCAACTGTACATTTCCATCTTGCTCTCCTCCCAGAGAGGAGTTTTTGAACCTGCCAACGAGCGGTTTATGGTCGGTGAACAGGTGAATTTTGTAAATATAAACCAAATCTCGAAACTTTTGTAATGCAAAGACCATTGCAAGTGCTTCTAGGTCTGTGGTGCAACAATTTTTCTCTGTACCTTTTATTTGTCTGCTTGCGAATCCAATTGGCTGATTTTTTCCACGATTATCTTCTTGCATCAGTACGACCCCTAGTCCTTTAAAGGACGCATCTGTGCAAATTATAAATGGTTTATGAAATATATATATATATATATATATATATATATATATATATATATATATATATATATATATATATATATATATATATATATATATATTTATCTCTCTCTCTCTCTACAGTATATAATTATAATCCGGACCTCCTTTCCCACCCTAGGGCAGGGTGAAGAGTAGCAACGTCCAGACAGCCCAAATTTGCCCGATCCAATGGGCCACGCTTCCATTCACTCATCATTTAAGCCCCCGGAATCCTCGCTGTATTGGATATGCCAAAAACATTCCCATGATCTGTAGCTTCACATAAACGTATCTGACTGAGTCAATCCGGACGCTGCCACGTTAAAAAGGGATGCCACATTCCCTCTTCACACAATGTTCATTCAGTCAGCTCGATCTCTTGTCAGTTCACTAGCCTTACTGACTTCCAGACATCTCTTCCTCACACAGTCATCCACCATATCTCTCCACCTTCTCCTTGGCCTACTTCGCCTCCTCCCTCGTTCAGAATCGCTCAGATATGCCTTTTTCACCACTCTGTTGTTATCCATTCTCTCCACATGACCATACCATCTCAGTACACTCTTCGCTTCTGGTGTCCACCGACTTCCTCACTCCACATCTTTCACGAATCACATTATTTCGTATCGTATCCACCCTCTGTACTCCATATACATTCCTCAGCAGTCCCATCTCCACTGCTTTTAACTCTTGACTTTTCATTTTCATTCCACACCATAGTCTCACATCCATATGTTAAAGTTGGCACTAACACTCCTTCATGCAAGCCTCGTGCAGCTGCAACGCTCAAGCCTTTGTGTCTTATCAAGGCCCTCATTGCACCAGCTACTTTTCTTCTTTGTGTCACTCTACTATCAACTTCTTTTGCACATTTTCCTCTCTTTTCTATCACTGTACCCAGGTATTTGAACTCTCTCACCAGTTCCAGTCTCTCTCCATTCACGGTAACATCGCACTGGGAGTCACCTTCTCTCTCATTAACCATCCCTTTACTCTTTTCTACATTTACTCTCAAGGGACGACGCTCACAGACATCAGCAAAACTCTACACTAGCCTACCAAGTTCTTGCCCGGTACTTGCAAGCAGTACTGCATCATCAGCATACAACAAATTTGAGATATTCCATCAATCACTACTCACTACCAACGCCGTTCCTCTCTCCATTACTCGTGTTTTTACTTCTCTCATCACTCCATCCATATATACTGTATATTGAACAACCATGGGGACATCACACAACCTTGTCGCACGCTCACACCGACCGTAAACCATTCACTTAGATGTCCATTAACCCTCACACATGCTTCACTACCATCATAAAAACTCTTGACGGCACCTAGCAACTTACCATCTTCACCGTACATACATTAAACTTTCCACAATATTTCTCTGTCCACTTTGTCGTATGCTTTTTCCAGAGCCATGAATGCAATAAATACCTTATGGTCCTTCTCACAAGCCTTCTCTGCTATCTGTCTCACTGCAAATGTTTGATCCACTCATCCTCTGCCACTCCTAAAGCCACCCTGTTCAGCACTAACTAGGACTTCTGATATCTCTCTTACTTTATATTAATTCTTCCATATACATTCCCTAACACACTCAAGAAACTTATGCCACGATAATTCTTGCACTCACTTCGCTCACCTTTATTTTTGTACAGGGGTACAGTCACAGCCTTTTTCCACTCTGCAGGCACAGTTTTACTCATCCATGCCCTCTTATATATCTCCAACAAGCACTTCATTCCACTCTCTCCATTACACTTAGGCATCTCCTGATGCACCTCGTCAACCCAAGCTGCTTTCCCATTTTCAGCCGCTTCACTGCACTCTTCACCTGTGTGAGTGTCATGTGTTCTGGCGCTGCATTCCTCTGCACACCCCCGAAACCAATCATGTAAACAGCCACTCTGCTCTCTCTATTCCCATTCATCAGGCTTTCATTTTTTTTTTTTTTGCGAGGAAGAAGGAACCAAAGGCTATGAGCCCGCAACAGTTCCTTCCAAGAAAAAAAAAAAACAACAACAATACAAAAGAGAGCCAAATTCAAGATCTGTTCATTTCGAGATCCCTGGACACACTGAGTTTGAAAGACATTAGATCATAGGAAGTAGGAAATACAGACAGAGGGTGACAGTTCCAGAGTTGAGCTGTTGCATAAATGAAGGATTGGGAGTAACGGTTAACTCTTGCTTTAGAGAGCTGGACAGAAAAAGGATGAGAGTTTATTGCTAGACGGGTGCTACGCACCCGTCGTAAAGGTGGAGGGATGCTAGCAGACAGTTCAGAGGAGCAATGACCATGGAAGTAGCGATCAAAAAAGAGATAAAGAGGCAACAGTGCGGCGAAGAGACAGAGGTTGAAGGGAGCCAGTAAGAGGAGCAGAGTTGATGAGATGAAATGCCTTTGACTCCACCCTATTAAGAAGAGTTGTATGTGGAGAGCCTCCCCACACGTGGGAGTTGTACTTCATACAGGGGCGAATAAATCTCATATATAAAGTCAACAACTGTACAGGGGTAAAGAAAGTACGGAGTCGGATTAGCACACCTAATCTCTTGGAAGCAGATTTTACAAGAGATGTAATATCTTTCCAAGATAAATCCTGAGTGAATGAGACCCCAAGCATGTTCAAGGATGATGCTGGATTGTGCTGAATATTATTAAAATTTCATGGGTACTCCTGTAGATGATTCTGTCGGGTTGTTAGGTGTAAAAACTGAGTCTTAGATGCATTAAAACAACAAGATTATTTTCACCCCAGTCACAGATACGAGCCATGTCAGACATTAGGAGTGCCATAGCCTCATCCCTTGACTGTTGAAGTACCTGCTGAGATGGACGTTGCGGGAACCGAATGGTAAGGTGAAAGGTGGAATCATCAGCATACGAATGGATAGGGTTAGATATACAGCTTAGAAGATCATTGATGAATAAAAGGAAGAGAGTTGGTGATAGGACAGAGCCCTGAGGAACACTACTGGTAATAGATCTGGAGAAGAATGGTGGCCGTCTACAACAGCAGCTATAGAACGACCAGAAAGGAAGCTGTAGATGAAGACACAGATGGAAGGATAGAAACCGTAAGAGGACAGTTTGGAAATTAAAGATTTGTGCCAGACTCTATCGAAAGCCTTTGAGATGTCAAGTGCAATGGCAAAGCTTTCGCCAAAGTCCCGAAAGGAGGATGACCAGGAGTCTGAAAGGTAGGTGAGAAGATCGCCAGTTGAGCGTCCCTGACGGAACCCATACTGACGATCAGAAAGAAGGTTGTGATAGGAAAGATGCTTTAAAATTTTTCTGTTAAGAATAGACTCAAAAACTTTTGAGACAGGATGTTAAAGCAATTGGACGATAGTTAGAGGGTTGGGAGTGGTCACCCTTCTTTGGGACAGGCTGAATGAGAGCAAACTTCCAGCAAGAAGGAAAGATACAAGTTGAAAGACAAAGGCGAAAGATTTTACCTAGGCAGGGTGTAAGCACAGAAGCACAGTTCTTGAAGACAACAGGAGGGACTCCATCAGGCCCATATGCCTTGTTAGTATTTAGGCCAGTGATGGCAGAAAATACATCAGCTGAAGAAATTTCAATGTCAGCCATGAGGAAGTCAGAGGGGGGAAGTGATGGAGGAACAGCACCGGAATTATCTAAGGTGGAATTGAAGGAGAAAGTCTGAGCAAAGAGATCTGCTTTATCAGTAGAAGAAATAGCTTCAGAACCATCAGAGTTGAAAAGAGGAGGGAAGGATGATGAGGTAAAGTTGTTAGAAAGGTTTTTGGCAAGGTGCCAGAAAGGGCGAGAAGATTTTGAGTTGGAGAGTTGAGAGCATTTAGTGCGGATGAAATTATTTTTAGCAAAGCGAAGAACGGACTTAGCACGATTCCGGGCAGAAACATAAAAAAGATGTGATTCAGGTGTGGGTTGGCTCCGGTACCTTTTATAGGCCCTCTCCTTGTTGCGGATAGCATTAGAACAAGCGTGATTAAACGAAGGCTTTCTTGCATTAGTCAAAGGATATGAGAAAGGAATGTATGCTTCCATGCCCGGGAGAAAATCCTCTGTAATGTGCAAGGCACACTCAGATTGCTCCCAACCATGGAAGCAATAATCATTCCAGGGAAAATCAAAGAAGTACTGCCTGAGGGCCTCCCAATCTGCAGCTCCAAAGTGCCACAGTCGCCACTTCTTTGGAGGATCCACAGACTGTACTGGAGCGATAGGACAGGTTAAGGTACTAAGGTTGTGATCGGAGGAGCCCAATGGAGAGAAAAGATTAACAGTGTAAGCAGAAGGATTAGTAGTAAGGAAGAGGTCAAGTATGTTGGAGCTCTCTCCAAGGCGGTCAGGGATACGGTTAGGGTGCTGTACAAGCTGCTCTAGGTCATCAAGAATAGAAAAGATGTAGGCTTGTTCACCAGGTGGATCCGTGAAAGGAGAGGAGAGCCAAAGGTGGTGGTGAACATTGAAATCTCCTAGAATGGAGATTTCAGAAAAAGGAGAAATGGATGGAATGTGTCTCATTGTAGAAGTAAGATAGTCGACGAATTTTTGATAGTAGAATTAGGAGATAATTAAACAGCGCAGATATATTTAGTCAGAGAATGACAGGAAAGCCGAAGCCGTAGAGTAGAGAATTCAAAAGAATCAAGTTCAGGAACACGAGAGCAAGATTAGTCGTTGTGTACATATACACAACAGCCACCTTTGGCTTTGAAATGAGTATAGAGAAAGTAGGAGGATACAGAAAAGGGTTTGATGTCAGTTGCCTCAGACAGCTGAGTCTCGATTAGAAAGAGAAGGTGAGGTTTAGAAGAGGAGAGGTGATGTTCAGCAGAGGAAAGGCCACGAATGTTGCAGAAATGAAGAAGCTTTCCATCTGGTCCTTACTTCAACCCCATGGCATGGGTTAATAATCTACCACCTACATCTTTCAACACCATCACATTTCTTTCCGCTTTCAGTCCTACATTCCCGCACCTCTTTCCAGAATAACTTCCTATTTTCAGAGTAGTTCACATTCATTTTTCTTCTTAGATCATCATTTACCTCCTCTTTCTCTTCTTATATCATCATTTACCTCCTCTTTTTCTTCTTAGATCATCATTTACCTCCTCCTTTTTCCTCTTCACTAGCCTCTTTACGTGCTTCTTGCTCTCAGTATATTCAGTTCTTATTTCAGCTGAACCACATTAACCTAAAACCACTTTAGCCACTTCTTTCTCTTTTCCTCCACCGCTCTCTTAACCTCCTCATCCCACCATGCCGTACCTTTCGTCTATGTTGTTACTCTTGCCACACCACACACCGCTTTAGCATTCCTAACTAGGCAATCCCTATATGCATTCCACAGGCTGTCCAGATCCCTTTCATTCCAGTTCACTGACTCTAGCTCCTCCTCTACTTTGGTCCTGTAATCATTTGCCATTTCTTTGATTCTCATCTTCTCAACTTGCAATCTTTCTCCCTGACTGCTCCTCTCTCTCCTGACAGCCCTCATATCAGCAGCCATTCCCATCATCGACCTCTCTACGAGCGCATAATCAGTCAGGCTTCTTTCAACCCGATCTCCGTTCCCTCTATACCATGTATATTTATGTGCGTCTTTGTGTTTGAAATACGAGTTACAAATGCACAACCTCCTCTCCTGACACATATCCTTTCGTTGCTTCCCATTATCATTTTCTCCTGGTATTCCATTACAACCTCATATGTTAAACTCAGGACCAGTGCCTACTCTTTCATTCATATCACTCATTACGATTACCTTATAGCTCCTGGGCATTTCTCCCACTACTTCGTCCAGCTCACCCCAGAACCTGTCTTTTTTCTCTCACTCCTGTCCTCACACGGTGCATACGCCACAATTACTGCCACTTTCGCCTTCTCAAACTTGAACTTGACATACATACATTTCGAGTTGACACATTTGTACTGTCTCATTCCACTCTGACACACCTCATTCATCAACAAAGCAACTCCTTCCTTGCATCTTCCTCTCCAATTCATGCCCGATCGAACACATTTCACACCCTCCCACTCCTCCACTTCACACCCTTTCATTTTCATTTCACACAGTGCCATCAAGGCATATCTCGAACTCTTTAACGCATTCACCACTTCCACACTCTTGCTCTCCTCATTCACGCCTCTCACATTCTACATGGCCATATAGAGAGAGAGAGACAGAGAGAGAGAGAGAGATTGATACAGATATCGATAGATAGATTGATATAGATATCGATAGATAGATAGATATAGATAGATAGACAGATAGATATAAGTAGATAGATAGATAGATAGATATAGGTAGATAGATAGATAGATAGATATAGATGGATAGATATATAGATAGATAGATAAATATAGATAGATAGATATAGATAAAGAGATAGATAGATAGATAGATACAGATAGATAGAGTGATAGATATAGATAGAGAGAGAGAGTGATAGATAAAGATAGATAGATAGATAGAGAGAGAGACAGAGAGACAGATAGAGATACCTATATATATATATATATATATATATATATATATATATATATATATATATATATATATACATATATATATATATATATATATAAAGAGAGAGAGAGAGAGAGAGTATATATATGTATATAGACATATTCATACATATAGATAGATAGATAGATACAGAAAGACAGATAGAGAGATACCTATATATATATATATATATATATATTCTTACGGAACAGAGAAAACTGTCCCGCAAAGTTCCAGGTTCAAAACAAAAGAGTTAGGTAAAATTACAAGTTAAAGTTTAATGCTCAAACTAACAACTAAACATTCAGGACTCATAAGGATAAAGTAATGGCAAAAAACAGGTTAAATATATGGTTAACTGCAATAGCCTCTATTAACACGAAATTAGCAAGTGTAAATTTATCTAAGTCAGCCCTGATAAAATGAGAAAACCGGATAATGCTCAGTTAATGCAAGATATGTTATTACAGATACAAAATATTATCAATAATGACTGACATAAAAAAACTCCACATGAATCACAAAAACCTTACCAGGCCTACGAATCAACACCTTATGCTATACAGTACAAGAAAAAATGTAATAACACTTATACTCAAAATACACAGCAGCTAGATGGTTGGAGACTTCCTGAGCACTCACAAAAATAATAACAACTGTAAAGGGAAGGACAGAGATGTGAACAAAGTGAGGAGTAGATCTAAGTGGCAATTAATGCAGAGACTGAGCTCATTATATAGGGGCCGGCAGAGCTTGATACAACTTGTAAGAAGGACGCGCAAATGAAGCCATAGGGAACAAAGAGTTGACAATCCTGCTCTGAACAACAGAAAGAACGACTTACTCTACTATAAGGGTTAGAAGGGGGGAGTGAAGTAGAACACGCTCGTGATCAAACATGCAGCATAAAGTACGTTAGAATTATACAAAGGATGATGAAATCATAGGCTATGTAACACCTCCCCACAAAGAAAAAGAAATTTACAGGGGAAATTTCTTATTACTCTAAGACAATCTGTCTAAAGTCTAGATAAGCAATCTGCAATAACATTTTCTTTCCCCTTGACATGTTGTATGTCTAATTAATACTCCTGAAGAAGTAGACTCCATCTTGTCAATCTCTGATTTTTATCTTTAAACTTACTAAGGAATTTCAGTGGGTTATGATCGGTATAAATGTCTATGGGGTCAAAACCAGAACACAAATAAAATGAAAAATGCTGTAAACCCAAAATCAAGGCCAAAAGCTCTTTCTCAATAGTTGAGTAGTTCTTTTGAGGTGGAGTGAACTTCTTACTGTAATAAGATACAGGGTGTTCAATACCCTGATCATCCTCTTGCAGCAAAACAGCCCCAGCTCCTGTATCACTTGCGTCAACAGCCATCTTAAAAGGCTTAGCAAAATTTCGAGTAGCGAGCACTGGCTGACTTAATAGAATAGCTTTAAGTTTGCTGAAAGAGGATTCACAGTTATCGGTCCAGACAAATTTAACTCCCTTTTTCAGTAGGTCTGTAAGTGGTGATACAAGAATTGAAAAGTTAAGAACAAATCTCCTGTGATAACCTACCATTCCCAAAAATCTTTGTAGCTCTTTCCTACTTTTAGGTCTGGGAAGATCACTTATAACCTGAACCTTAGTTCCTGGTGGTGCAATATGTTAATCAGCAATTACGTACCCAAGGTACTGAACTTTAGCTTGACCAAACTCACACTTTGATAAATTAGCTACAAGATTAGCCTGAACCAAACGATCAAGAAATTTACTGACATGGCATAGGTGATCTTTCCAGTTGTCACTGAAGATTAATACATCATCAATATAAACACAACACTCTGCCAAACCCTCTGTTACAACATTCATGAGCTTCTGAAAAGTGGCTGCTGCATTCTTCATACCATATGGCATTACAGAACATGCAAAAGTCTTTCCTAGTGTTACAAAACATGAAATCTCCCTAGCACGTTCAGTCATAGGTACTTGCCAGTATCCCTTTAACAAATCAAACTTACTTATGTACCTAGCCTTTCCGATCTTGTCTATGCAATCTTCCATGGGAGGGAGAGGGTAAGTGTCTGTTTTGGTTATCTGATTAACACGTCTGTAGTCGATGCAAAGCCGCTGTAACCCACCTGGCTTGGGGACTAGAGTGACAGGAGAACTCCACTCGCTCTGACAGGGCTCAATGATCTTGTGGTCCAACAGGTAGCCAAGCTCCTTCTGGATGAGAGGAACTTTCACTGGGTTCACACGGTAAGGAGGCAGTTTAATTGGCTTTGCGTCTCCAACATCGACATCATGCATCAACACAGTGGTTCTTCCTGGAGTGGCACGGAACACTTGCGGGTACTCCTGCAGTAATGGCGAAAACTCCTGCCTTTCCTCGAGAGCTAGATGAGAAAGCTTAGTCTGGAGATCATTCATGATATCAGGATTCTTCCTCAAACTATCACTCAAGCTCATGCTGCATGGGAGAGCTTCACTTGCAGACTCGGGTGGAACAGCTACAGTGAGACTGGGTTATTTTCGTCCCGCCTGTGATATAACTTTAGCATGTTGATGTGACAAAGTTGCTTGTTCTTTCTACGATCTGGTGTGGCGATGACATAGTTGACATCACTGAGTTTCTTCTCCACGAAATAAGGACCACTAAACTTGGCTTGAAGAGGTTGCCCATGCACCGGTAGCAGAATCAAAACCTGATCTCCTGGCTGAAAGTGGCGTAACCTGGACTTCTTATCATACCAAGTCTTCATCTTCTCCTGAGCAGCTCCTAAATTCTCTCTAGCCAGCTGTAAAGCAGTGGACAGCCGTTCTTTGAACTTCATCACATACTCCAGCAGGTTGACGTCATCTTCCTCCGACAGCCAGCATTCCTTGAGTAACTTAAGGGGTCCTCTTACTTCATGGCCAAACAGTAGTTCAAAAGGTGAGAAGCCCAGTGATTCATTTGGAGATTCTCTTGCGGCAAATACAACGAATGGAAGACCTTTATCCCAGTCTTTCTGATGTTCCAAACAGTATTTCTTGAGGATCGATTTGATTGTTTGATGATATCTCTCCAACGCTCCTTGGGTCTGGGGATGGTAAGCTTAAGACGTGATCTGGGTGATGCCCAACTCTTTCAGAGACTGATTGAAAACATTTGACATGAAATTACTTCCCCGGTCTGACTGTACCTCCTTGGGCAGACCAAACTTGGTGAAGAACCCTAGCATTTCCTTAACCACGTTCTTTGCTGAGATATTTCTAAGTGGAATGGCTTCAGGATAATGAGTAGCCATATCAATCAGGGTCAACACATAAGAAAATCCTGAAGAAGTCTTAGGAAGAGGGCCCACAATATCCACCAACACACGGGTGAATGGCGCCTCAAAAGGAGGAATGGGAACTAGAGGTGCAACCTTTTCGGTCTGATTACACTTCCCCACAACTTGACAGGTGTGACAAGACTTACAATACCAGGAAACATCTCTAAAGATACCTGGCCAGTAGAAGTGTTTCAAAATGCGTGCCACAGTCTTCTTCACTCCAAGGTGTCCTGCCAAACTGGACTCATGAGCCACTCTAATGATATCCTGCCTACAAACACGAGGGATGACAACTTGATGTACAACCTCCCATTCACAGTCGGCTGATGCTGTTGGGGGTCTCCACTTCCTCACAAGTACTCCTGACTTTATATAATAACAAGTAGAAGCACCGGCTGACTCTTCCTCACTGCAAGCAGAGTTAGCTAGACCTTTCAACTCAGGGTCAACAACCTGTAACTCAACCAACTCTTGACGAGACAAATTATCAACACTACGGGGTACTGCCTCATCTGGTGAGTGGTCCAAATTAGCAAGAAAAGTGTCAGCTAGGATAACATCATCATCGTCATTATCCTCTAAGTCACCAGTAACTTTAGACTTAGCCCTGGTGACAGCACACGCAGAGAACACATCAGGGACACCACAATCCTGGCCCGCAGCCACTGGCTCACTAGACAACTGAGGAGGTGGACACACTTGACTTCCACCAATATCATTTCCAAGTAAGAAAGTTACACCTGACATTGGGAGTGTCTCAACCAACCCAACCATAACGGAACCATCAACAAAACCAGACTCTAAATTCACTCTGCACAGAGGGACAGAGAAGTAATTATTCCCTACACCTTGTAAGATTACAGTTTCATCAGAGGAATTAACATTAGAGCCTAGAACACTGGTCAGCATAAGGGATTGGCAAGCACCTGTATCACGATATATTTTAACTGATTTCCTGTCATTACTGTCCAAAGGACTGACAAAACCATCAGACAGGAAATTAGCACATGAACTCTTGAGAGTGTCACCCACATTACTGCTCAAATGAGGAGCTTCATTATGAGAATTTAATTTACCCCTGAAAGCAGGTTCAGTTAACTCAGCTAAAGAATTCTGGGAACTCTCAAGGGTGGACACTAGACCAATTGACTGAATATTTAAAGACTCCTTTTTGTTCACATCACGCTGTCTCCTGAAACATTTCTCCATAATATGACCAAGCTTACTACAATAAGTAAATTTACTTTTCTGAAACCTAGGGGTGAAGCTGGTATTTACTTCCTGAGAAACATCATCTTTATTCTCTTTCCTGTTACCTGTACTCTGAGTAGAGGCAACATACTCTCAGCTTTCCTTTTTTCTCTAGAATATCTCTTGTGAGTGAGAACATATTCATCAGCTAAAACTGCAGCATCAGACAAATTATCTTTTTTTTCTCATCAAGATATAGGGTTACATCTTTATTAATACAGTTTTTGAAGTCCTCCAGCAAAATCATCTGTTTAAATTTATCAAAATCAGAATCCACATTCTTAGAATTTAACCACTGCTCTAATAGATCTTCTTTGATTTTTGCATACTCAACATGGGATTGCTTATCTTGCTTATAAGTTGTCCTAAATTTTACCCGATAGGCTTCAGGAACAAGCTCATAGGCCTTAAGAATGAAGCTCTTGACTACATCATAATGATCACATTGATCCTGAGGCAAAGATGCATAAGTTACTTGAGGTTTACCGGTGAGAACATTTTGGAGGAGTACTGGCCAATACTCTTGGGGCCAATTAAAACCTGTAGCTACCCTCTCAAACAACTGAAAATACTTTGTTAAATCAGATTCATTAAAAGGAAGGACAAGTTTAACCTTTTTAGCCACATCAAAATAATCAGAGCTAGTTGATCCAGTTCCACCTTGTTTCATGCGATACTCATGGTCTGCCTGAATTATAGCAATTTCAATTTGTGCCTCCTGAATACGAGCCTGAGACTCAGCCTCCTTAGCACGTGCCTGAAACTCAGCCACCTTAGCACGTGCCTGAAACTCAGCCTCCTTATCCTGAGACTCAGCCTGCTTAGCCTGAGACTCAGGCTCCTTAGCACGTGCCTGAAACTCAGCCTCCTTAACATGAGCCTCCTGCAGGGCTAGCTGTAACTTAGCTATTTCAATCTGCGTTTGCTTATCTGGAGGAGTTACATCAAACAAGCTTTTATTAATCATGCCAACAATTTGATCTTTAGAATGATGAGAGCGAACAGCAATTCCCAATTGTTGAGCAACAAGCTTAAGTTCATTCTTTGTTCTGTTTTCTACATCACACACTGTTTGCACATTTGACAACAAATCTTTGGCTTCATCAAGTGTAGTAATAGTAGACATCATGAATAAATCACAGTCACAAATTATCAAGCAATATCCTTATGATAATATCCTGAATATCCTGATAAGAGGTCGCCAAATTTATGTTACGGAACAGAAAAAACTGTCCCGCAAAGTTCCAGGTTCAAAACAAAAGAGTTAGGTAAAATTACAAGTTAAAGTTTAATGCTCAAACTAACAGCTAAATATTCAGGACTCATAAGGATAATGTAATGGCAAAAAACAGGTTAAATATATGGTTAACTGCAATAGCCTCTATTAACACGAAATTAGCAAATGTAAATTTATCTAAGTCAGCCCTGATAAAATGAGAAAACCGGATAATGCTCAGTTAATGCAAGATATCTTATTACAGATACTAAATATTATCAATAATGACTAACATAAAAAATCTCCACATGAATCACAAAAACCTTACCAGGCCTACGAATCAACACCTTATGCTATACAGTACAAGAAAAAATGTAATAACATACTCAAATTACACAGCAGCTAGATGGTTGGAGACTTCCTGAGCACTCACAAAAATAATAACAACTGTACAGGGAAGGACAGAGATGTGAACAAAATGAGGAGTAGATCTAAGTGGCAATTAATGCAGAGACTGAGCTCATTATATAGGGGTCGGCAGAGCTTGATACAACTTGTAAGAAGGACGCGCAAATGAAGCCATAGGGGACAAAGAGTTAACAATCCTGCTCTGAACAACAGAAAGAACGACTTACTCTACTATAAGGGTTAGAAGGGGGGAGTGAGGTAGAACACGCTCGTGATCAAACATGCAGCATACTGTATGTTAGAATTATACAAAGGATGATGAAATCATACGCCATGTAACAATATATAAATATATATATATATATATATATATATATATATATATTGTTACGGAACATAGAAAGATAATGTACATTTTAAGTGAGAATACTAAAAATCACTACTGTCCCGTAAAGTTCCAGGTTCAAAACAAAAGAGTTAGGTAAAATTACAAGTTAAAGTTTAATGCTCAAACTAACAACAAAACATTCAGGACTCATAAGGATAATGTAATGGCAAAAAACAGGTTAAATATATGGTTAACTGCAATAGCCTCTATTAACACGAAATTAGCATGAGTAAAATTATCTAAGTCAGCCCTGTTAAAATGAGATACCAGATAATACTCGGTGAATGCCAGATATATTATTACAGATAAAAAATAATATTAATGATGGCTGACAATAAGAACCTTTACATAAATTACAAAAACCTTACTAGGCCCAAGAATTAACCTTATGCTACACAGTACAAGAAAAAATGCAACAACAGTTAAACTCAAATTACACACAGCTGCTAGATGGTTGGAGACTTCCTGAGCACTCACAATAATAATAACTGTACAGGGGAGGACAGAGATTTGAGCAAAATGAGGAGTAGATCTAAGTGGCAATGATGCAGAGACTGAGCTCATTATATAAGGGCCGGCAGAGCTTGATACAACTTGTAAGAAGGACGCGCAAATGAAGCCATAGGGGACAAAGAGCTGACAATCCTGCTCTGAACAACAGAAAGGACGACTTACTCTACTATAACGGTAGAATGGGGGACTGAGGCAGAACACGCTCGTGATCAAACATGCAGCATACTGTGCGTTAAAATTACACAAAGGATGATGAAATCATAGGCTATGTAACACCTCCCCACAAAGAAAAAGAAATTTACAAAGGAAATTTCTTATTACTCTAAAACAATCTTTCTAAAGTCTAGGTATGCAATCTGCAATAACATTTTCTTTCCCCTTGACATGTTGTATGTCTAATGAATACTCCTGAAGAAGTAAACTCCATCTTGTCAATCTCTGATTTTTATCTTTAAACTTACTAAGGAATTTCAGTGGGTTATGATCGGTATAAATGACTATGGGGTCAAAACCAGAGTACAAATAAAATGAAAAATGCTGTAAACCCAAAATCAAGGCCAAAAGCTTTTTCTCAATAGCTGAGTAGTTCTTTTGAGGTGGAGTGAACTTCTTACTGTAATAAGATACAGGGTGTTCAATACCCTGATCATCCTCTTGCAGCAAAACAGCCCCAGCTCCTGTATCACTTGCATCAACAGCCATCTTAAAAGGCTTAGCAAAATTTTGAGTAGCGAGCACTGGCTGACTTAATAGGATAGCTTTAAGTTTGTTGAAAGAGGATTAACAGTTATCGGTCCAGACAAATTTAACTCCCTTTTTCAGTAGGTCTGTAAGTGGTGATACAAGAATTGAAAAGTTAAGAACAAATCTCCTGTAATAACCTACCATTCCCAAAAATCTTTGTAGCTCTTTCCTACTTTCAGGTCTGGGAAGATCACTTATAACCTGAACCTTAGCTCCTGGTGGTGCAACATGTGCATCACCAATTACGTACTCAAGGTACTGAACTTTAGCTTGACCAAACTCACACTTTGATAAATTAGCTACAAGATTAGCCTGAAGCAAACACTCAAGAAATTTACTGACATGGCATAACTGATGTTTCCAGTTGTCACTGAAGATTAATACATCATCAATATAAACAACACACCCTGCCAAACCCTCTGTTACAACATTCATGAGCTACTGAAATGTGGCTGCTGCATTCTTCATACCATATAGCATTACAGAACATGCAAAAGTCTATCCTAGTGTTACATGAGATTTCTCTAGCACGTTCAGTCATAGGTACTTGCCAGTGTCCCTTTAACAAATCAAACTTACTTATGTACCTAGCCTTTCCGATCTTGTTTATGCAATCTTCCATGCGAGGGAGAGGGTAAGTGTCTGTTTTGGTTATCTGATTAACACGTCTGTAGTCGATGCAAAGCCGCTGTGACCCACCTGGCTTAGGGACCAGAGTGACAGGAGAACTCCACTCGCTCTGACAGAGCTCAATCATCTTGTGGTCCAACAGGTAGCCAAGCTCCTTCTGGATGAGAGGAACTTTCACTGGGTTCACACGGTAAGGAGGCAGTTTAATTGGCTTTGCGTCTCCAACATCGACAGCATGCATCAACACAGTGGTTCTTCCTGGAGTGGCACGGAACACTTGCGGGTACTCCTGCAGTAATGCTGAAAACTCCTGCCTTTCCTCGGGAGGTAGATGAGAAAGCTTAGTCTGGAGATCATTCATGATATCAGGATTCTTCCCCAAATTATCACTCAGCCTCATGCTGCATGGGAGAACTTCACTTGCAGACTCGGGTGGAACAGCTACAGTGCAGACTGGATTATTTTCGTCCCGCCTGTGATATAAATTTAGCATGTTGATGTGACATAGTTGCTTGTTCTTGCTACGATCTGGTGTGGCGATGACATAGTTGACATCACTGAGTTTCTTCTCCACGAAATAAGGACCACTAAACTTGGCTTGAAGAGGTTGTCCATGCACCAGTAGCAGAATCAAGACCTGATCTCCTGGCTGAAAGTGGCGTAACCTGGACTTCTTATCATACCAAGTCTTCATCTTCTCCTGAGCAGCTCCTAAATTCTCTCTAGCCAGCTGTAAAGCAGTGGATAGCCGTTCTTTGAACTTCATCACATACTCCAGCAGGTTGACGTCATCTTCCTCCGACAGCCAGCATTCCTTGAGTAACTTAAGGGGTCCTCTTACTTCATGGCCAAACAGTAGTTCAAAAGGTGAGAAGCCCAGTGATTCATTCGGAGATTCTCTTGCAGCAAACAGAACGAATGGAAGACCTTTATCCCAGTCTTTCTGATGTTCCAAACAGTATTTCTTGAGGATCGATTTGATTGTTTGATGATATCTCTCCAACGCTCCTTGGGTCTGGGGATGGTAAGCTGAAGACGTGATCTGGGTGATGCCCAACTCTTTCAGAGACTGATTGAAAACATTTGACATGAAATTACTTCCCCGGTCTGACTGTACCTCCTTGGGCAGACCAAACTTGGTGAAGAACCCTAGCATTTCCTTAACCACGTTCTTTGCTGAGATATTTCTAAGTGGAATGGCTTCAGGATAACGAGTAGCCATATCAATCAGGGTCAACACATAAGAAAATCCTGAAGAAGTCTTAGGAAGAGGGCCCACAATATCCACCAACACACGGGTGAATGGCGCCTCAAAAGGAGGAATAGGAACTAGAGGTGTAACCTTTTCGCTCTGATTACACTTCCCCAGAACTTGACAGGTGTGACAAGACTTACAATACCAGGAAACATCCCTGAAGATACCTGGGCAGTAGAAGTGTTTCAAAATGCGTGCCACAGTCTTCCTCACTCCAAGGTGTCCTGCCAAACTGGAATCATGAGCCACTCTAATGATATCCTGCCTACAAACACGAGGGATGACAACTTGATGTACAACCTCCCATTCACAGTCGGCTGATGCTGTTGGGGGTCTCCACTTCCTCACAAGTACTCCTGACTTTATATAATAACAAGTAGAAGCACCAGCTGACTCTTCCTCACTGCAAGCAGAGTTAGCTAGACCTTTCAACTCAGGGTCAGCAACCTGCAACTCAACAAACTCTTGATGAGACAAATTATCAACACTACGGGGTACTGCCTCATCTGGTGAGTGGTCCAAATTAGCAAGAAAAGTGTCAGCTAGGATAACATCATCATCATCATTATCCTCTAAATCACCAGTAACTTTAGACTTAGCCCTAGTGACAGCACATGCAGGGAACACATCAGTGACATCACAATCCCGGGTCGTAGTCACCGGCTCACCAGACAACTGAGGAGCTGGACACACTTGACTTCCACCAATATCATTTCCAAGTAAGAAAGTTACACCTGACATTAGGAGTGTCTCAACCAACCCAACCATAACGGAACCATTAACAAAACCAGACTCTAAATTCACTCTGCACAGAGGGACAGAGAAGTAATTATTCCCTACACCTTGTAAGATTACTGTTTCATCAGAGGAATTAACATTAGTGCCTAGAACACTGGTCATCATAAGGGATTGGCAAGCACCCGTGTCACGATATATTTTAACTGATTTCCTGTCATTATTGTCCAGAGGACTGACAAAACCATCAGACAGGAAATTAGCACATGAACTCTTGAGAGTGTCACCCACGTTACTGCTCAAAAGAGGAGCTCCATCATGAGAATTTAAGTTACCCCTCAAAGCAGGTTCAGTTAACTCAGTTAAAGAATTCTGGGAACTCTCAAGGGTGGACACTAGACCAATTGACTGAATATTTAAAGACTCCTTTTTGTTCACATCACGCTGTCTCCTGAAACATTTCTCCGTAGTATGACCAAGCTTACTACAATAAGTACATTTACTTTTCTGAAATCTAGAGGTGGAGCTGGTATTTACTTCCTGAGAAACATCATCTTTATTCTCTTTCCTGTTACCTGTACTCTGAGTAGAGGCAACGTACTTACTCTCAGCTTTCCCTTTTTCTTTAGAATATCTCTTGTGAGTGAGAACATATTCATCAGCTAAAACTGCAGCATCAGACAAATTATCTATTCGTTTCTCATCAAGATATAGGCTTACATCTTTACTAATACACCTTTTGAAGTCCTCCAGCAAAATCATCTGCTTAAAGTTACCAAAATCAGAATCCACATTCTTAGAATTTAACCACTGGTCTAACAGATCTTCTTTGATTTTTGCATACTCAACATGGGATTGCTTATCTTGCTTGTAAGTTGTCCTAAATTTTACTCTATAGGCTTCAGGAACAAGCTCATAGGCCTTAAGAATCAAGCTCTTAACTACATTATAATTATCAGATTGATCCTGAGGCAAAGATGCATAAGTTACTTGAGCTTTACCGGTGAGAACAGTTTGAAGGAGTACCGGCCAATACTTTTTGGGCCAATTAAAACCTGTAGCTACCCTCTCAAACAACTGAAAATACTTTGTTAAATCAGATTCATTAAAAGGAGGGACAAGTTTAACATTTTTAGCCACATCAAAATCATCAGAGCTAGATGATCCAGTTTCACCTTGTTTCATGCGATACTCATGGTCTGCCTGAATCCTAGCAATTTCAACTTGTGCCTCAGCCTCCTTAGAACGGGCCTGAAATTCAGCCTCCTTAGCACGAGACTCCGCCTCCATATCCTGAGCCTCCTGCTGGGCTAGCTGTAACTTAGCTAATTCAATCTGCGTTTGCTTATTTGGAGGAGTTACATTAAATAAGCTTTCATTAATCATGTCAACAATTTGATCTTTAGAATGATGAGAGCGAACAGCAATTCCCAATTGTTGAGCAACAAGCTTAAGTTCATTCTTTGTTCTGTTTTCTACATCCAACACTGTTTGCACATTTGACAAAAAATCTTTGGCTTCATCAAGCGTAGTAATAGTAGACATCATGAATAAATCACAGTCACAAAATATCAAGCAATATCCTTATGATAATATCCTGAATAATCTGATAAGAGGTCGCCAAATTTATGTTACGGAACAGAGAAAGATAATGTACACTTTAAGTGAGAATACTAAAAATCACTACTGTCCCGTAAAGTTCCAGGTTCAAAACAAAAGAGTTAGGTAAAATTACAAGTTAAAGTTTAATGCTCAAACTAACAACAAAACATTCAGGACTCATAAGGATAATGTAATGGCAAAAAACAGGTTAAATATATGGTTAACTGCAATAGCCTCCATTAACACGAAATTAGCATGAGTAAATTTATCTAAGTCAGCCCTGTTAAAATGAGATACCAGATAATACTCAGTGAATGCCAGATATATTATTACAGATAAAAAATAATATTAATGATGGCTGACAATAAGAACCTTTACATAAATTACAAAAACCTTACTAGGCCCAAGAATTAACCTTATGCTACAGAGTACAAGAAAAAATGCAACAACAGTTATACTCAAATTACACACAGCTGCTAGATGGTTGGAGACTTCCTGAGCACTCCAATAATAATAACTGTACAGGGGAGGACAGAGATTTGAGCAAAATGAGGAGTAGATCTAAGTGGCAATGATGCAGAGACTGAGCTCATTATATAAGGGCCGGCAGAGCTTGATACAACTTGTAAGAAGGACGCGCAAATGAAGCCATAGGGGACAAAGAGCTGACAATCCTGCTCTGAACAACAGAAAGGACGACTTACTCTACTATAACGGTAGAAGGGGGGACTGAGGCAGAACACGCTCGTGATCAAACATGCAGCATACTGTGCGTTAAAATTACACAAAGGATGATGAAATCATAGGCTATGTAACAATATATATATATATATATATATATATATATATATATATATATATATATATATATATATATATATATATATTGTAGATGGGGGTGTCCATCATCCACTCACTTAGTGTAGCAGTACTCTGTTTTTAGGGTAGCTCTACAATGAGTGGCAATCCAAATTATTTATTGCAAACCAGGATATCATTGACAACGCTGTGTGGTAACCTTATAGATAACCAACACGTGTTCCTTACGTGACAGCAAGTGGGTTGGCTGAGGGTTAGTGCCCCTTCCCGGAAAACAACTAAGAATAAGAAGCCTCAGACCAGGACTGACCAACAGGTGAAGACTAAGGACCGAGCAAAGTACATGGTACGGATTGCAACGTGGAATGTAAGAGGTGCAAATGATGAGGTGAGAGAGAGATTGCCCAGGTGTTTGAGGGTACAAAACTGGATGTTTGTGGATTAAATGAAACTAAATGATGAGGTGAGAGTGTGAAAGAATAGGAGTATGGATGGAGTACATGAGCGGGAGTGGGTGAGACTGAGAGGACAATTGAACGAGTGTGTTATTGAATACAAGAGATGGAAGGAAAATATAAGAGAATATGGATCAGTTGGCTCATGGATTGTGTTGGTGATATTGAAAGTTGGACTACAAGTGTGGACGATTGTGTGTGTGTATGCGCCAACGCAAGATCGTGCAAGCTCAGTGATAGCAGAGTTCTGGACAAATGTGGAAGCGTGATGGAAAAGTTTGAAAGGAATGAGAGAGTGTTTTTGATCAGAGATATGAATGGAAAAGTAGGGAATGTGAAGGTGGATTGAGTAGTTGGTGAGTGGGGGGTGCCTGCAGAAGTGGATGATAATGACAGTGCTCTTGTGGACAATATTTTGTCCCGGGAGGGGGTTGGTGATAGCCAATACCCTTTTCAGACACAAAATTATCCACATGTATACGTGGCGAGTGATGAAAAAGTTGGATTATGAACTGAACGAACGAAAGGTAATGATTGATTATGTGTGCGTGGATGATAGAATGAGAAGGTGTGTAATGCATGCAAGAGCATGTAGAGAGGGGTGGATTTTCTGACCACCGCTTGGTGGCGGTGAAAGTCAAGAGTCAGATGAAATGGAGGAAAAGAAGAAGGGAAGGACAGGAGGAAGTAGTTCATACAAGGAGGGTGGAAAGTTTACCAAAGGATGGGTGGAGAAGCGATTGGATAACTATGATTTGGAGCAGATGGGAGTCGTGGAAGGTGAGTGCAAGATACTCACAGAAGACATCTGTACTGTATGCGAGGTGGTGTGTGGGGTGAAGAGGAGATGGAAGGGGATGCAAGGAACAGCATGGTGGAATGAAGAGGTGAGACAGGCTGTGGCACAAAAGAAGAAAGCATATAGTGAGTAGATGAGAAACAGGGTGTGGAGGAAGTTCACAGACGGTGGAGACAGTTATATGTAGAGAGGAAGACAGAGGTTAAAAGATTAGAAAGAGAGAGTAAGAAGAAAGTGGATAAGGGATTTGGAAGGAATTTGAGTGTAAAGTGGAGGGAATACGAAAATGTTCTGGAAAGAAATAAAGAGAGTTAGACAGGGTGTTAAAGAAGTTAGACGGGGAGTGAAGGATAAAAATGGTAGATTACTTATGGAGAAGGGAGAAAAAGTGAGCAGATGGAGAGAGCACTTTAAGGAATATTTGAACTTAGAGAATGAAAGTAATATAAGTGGCTGGGAAATGGCTGGAAGAAGGGGGATGCGAGAAGAGAGGAAGAAATCAGTAGGATGGAAGTTGTGGAAGCAATGATGAAAGTCAAAATGGGGAAAGCCCCAGGAATTGATGGAGTGTGTGCTGAAATGCTGAAACATGAGGGAGAGATAACAAAGTACTAGAATGGATGTGGAAGATGTGCAGCTTGGCCTGGGAGGAAGGTAAAGTCCCGGAGGATTGGAAGTTATAATTATTCTCCTGTACAAAGGAAGTGGGGAAAGAGAAGTGTGTGCTAATCATAGGGGCATTTGTCTTCTTAGTGTAATACGAAAAGTATATGGTAGGATATTTATTGACAAATAGGAAAGTAACGGAGAAATTAGCTGGAGAAGAACAGGGAAGTTGTAGGAAGGGAAGAGGTTGTGTAGATCAGATATTCATTCGTAGGTCTTTAGTGGAAAAGTTTCTAGAGAAAGAAAAGAAGTTGTATGTAGCCTTCATGGATTTGGAGAAAGCATGTTACAGATTGGATAGACAAGAATTGTGGAAAGTATTCAGAACATATGAAGTAGATGGGAAGCTGCTGAATGCCGTGAAGAGTATGGATGAGGGTGCTACGGCTGCAGTGCGTGTGGACAGTGAACTGCGTGTATTTTTCTGTTTGAAGGTTGGATTGAAACAATGATGTGTCATGTCTCCATGCTTGTTAAATCTGTATATGGATAAGGTTATAAAAGAGATACAAGATAGGGCAGTGCATGTTGGAGTGGCCCTAATGAGAGAGTTCAGTGTGTGGAAACTCCCTGTACTGTTGTTTGCAGATGATACTGTGTTGCTAAGTGAAGACGAAGGGGAACTGCAAGGCTTGGTGAGTGAGTTTGGGAGATTGTGTAAGAAATGGAATCTAAAGGTGAATGTAGGGAAGAGTAATGTTATTGTCTTATAGAGAAATGAAGTCACTGAATGTAGAGTGAGGTTGGATGATGAGGAAATGGAAAATGTGAATGCGTTTAAGTACTTGGGTAGTGTGATGAGTAAGGATGGAAGTCTAGAGGGTGAAGTGCTTAAAACAGTTCAGCAAGGAAGAATGGTTGCTGTTTCTTTGGAATCGGTGATAAGAAACTGGTAGAAGTGAAAGAATTACTACATGACAATATTATGTTACCAACTCTAACCTATGGAAGTGAAGCGTTGGACCTTGTTGGAGGGACACAAGTCAAAGAGTGATAGGATGTGATAGGAAGCGTTAGGAGAAGCAAACTGAGGTGGCTTGGCTATGTGGAGAGCATGGAGGGCGAGAGACTGGCGAGGAGAGTGTATATGAGTAAGGTGGAGGGGGGAAAGGGAGGGGGAAGCCAGTGATAAGATGGAGGGATGAAATGGAGAGGTATATGAGAAAAGGGTGTGTGAGCCGGGAGCAGGTCAGTGAAATGACGAGGGATAGGACGACAATGAGGCAATTTGTTTGTGGCCACCCCTTACGGGAATAAGGTATCTGGCAATAGATAGATAGATAATGTATATACATACATTTATATATCTATATATCTCTATATATTTTTATATATATATATCTCTATATATATATATATATCTATATATATATATATATATATATATATATATATATTTATATATTATCTCTCTCTCTCTCTCTCTCTGTATATATATATATATATATATATATATATATATATATATATATATATATATATATATATATATATATCTATATATATATGAGTCTCTGTGGTACAGTGGCAAAGTGTGCGTTTCGTACATTGGTGAACCAGGGTTCGCGCCCCGCCAGGGTAATAAGCCTTGGGAGTATTCACCCGGCCACTTACTGCATTGGCGGACACAAGGGGTGCTGTGGTTGAACCAGTGTCGCATACTATAAAGTATGCTTGCACCCAGTCGGCTTGCGCGGGCCGATTACACTTGGTTCACAGACTACACACACATCGAAAGCCACTACAATTACACTTACAAGCACTTCTCACCTACATATACAATCTCTACCAGACAGCCTAAGCCACTTGGTAGAAATACATTGGTTGTATCGTCCCGACTTCGGTCAGGATAGGCCGGTCCCGCAGTGGATACTCAAACGGCTGATGATGATGATGATATACATATTTAAATATATATATATATATATATATATATATATATATATATATAATATGATCATACACTGGTATGATGATCTGATCTGATCCTAAGCCTTGCATTTCGTTTCTTCGTTTTCTTTAATGATAAAAGGGGGGGGGGGAATCTTGTCCCTGTGCCTGGACCTGATTTGATTTTTTTCAATCTTTATTATTGTTTCGTATTTAGAAGAAAATCCGTATACCGCAATTTTCCATTTGTATCTCATTCTAATTTGATTGTTTTCCCACCTTGTTTCTTGTTGTTTCTTGTCTTGTCTCTAACGAAAACAGATGATCATCCACATGAATATTGAAATGTTGAATATTGTCCCACTTTGTTTCTTTTTTTTTTCTTCAGCCCATTCTAAAACATGAATAAAGTCAGGTGAAGAATTTGGCCTATATCTAGAGAAAAGTGTTCATTAATTTACTGCTGTATCTTGTATCTGTGTATGGACTTACCTCTAGTTCTTCCACTCATTTTCTTGCCTTTATATCAAGCAAACAGAATGATCTTGAATTCATCACGATTGCTTAATTCCTCTTTTTTTTTCTTCATCTCAGACAAATCAAGGTTCGCCTTTTGGGTCGTATTACAAGTGGCTTTTGCAGGTTTATTTACAGTTCTTTTTTAGCTATTTATTTCACACACTGGACCTAAAAATCCTGGAGTGTGTTTTTTTATGAAGCCTGTGTCGATATTAACACAATAATGAAAAATATGCAAAAAATATCGAGGTGCAGTATGCATAATAAGTCGCAGAGGAAAATGAGCCAAGAATTCTACAATGCGCCTCATAATACGGCCTTCACAAAGAAACAAATGTGGGCAATTGTATGCATGTATGCGCCAAAGCAAGATCGTGCAAGCAGAGTGAGAGAATAGTTCTGGACAAATGTGGAAGTGTGCATAGAAAAGTTTGAAAGGAATGAGAGAGTGTTTTTGATTGGTGATATGAATGGTAAAGTAGGGAATGTGAAGGTGGATGGAGTAGTTCGTGTGTGGGGGGTGCCTGCTGAGATAGCTGAGAATGGCAGTGCTTTAATGGACATTTGTGCCAGGAGGGGGTTGGTGATAGCCAATACCCTCTTCAGGCACAATATGATCCACAGGTATACATGGAGAGTGATGAGAAGAGAGGGAGGTGAACTGAATGAAGGGAAGGCAATGATTGATTATCTGCGTGTGGATGAAAGGATGCGAAGATGTGTAATGGATGCAAGAGCATATAGAGGTTGGGGGAGAGGACTTTCTGACCACCACTTGGTGGTGGTCAGAATCAAGGTCCAAGTAAAATGGAGAAATAGAAGAAGGGAAGCACGGGAGGAAGGAGTAGATGCAAGGAGAGTGGAAAGGTTACAAGAGGATGAGAAAAAGGCAGAATATGAAAGAAGTGGAGGAACGATTGGGTAAATATGTATTGGAGCAGATGGGGGACGTGGAAGGTGTGTGCAAGATATTCGCAGAAGAAGACAGGCTGTGGCACATAAGAAGAAAGCATATAATGAATGGATGAGAAATAGGGGCGTGCAGCATGTGAGGTGATGTGTGGGGTGAAGAGAAGACGAAAGGGGGTGCAAGGAACAGCATGGTGGAATGAAGAGGTGAGACAGGCTTTGGCACAAAAGAAGAATGGATGAGAAACAGAGGCGTGGAAGTAGTTGAGAGACGGAAGAGATAGTTATATGTAGAAAGAAAGAGAGAGATGAAAAGATTAGTGAGAGAGAGTAAGAAGCGAGTGGATGAGGAATTTGAAAGGTATTTGAGTGTAAAGTGGAGGGAATGTAAGAAATTGTTCTGGGAAGAAATAAAGAGAGTTAGACAGGGTGGCAATGAAGTTAGTCGGGGAGTGAAAGATAAAAATGGTAGATTACTAGTGGAGACGGGAGAAAAAATGAGCAGATGGATAGAACACTTTAAGGAAGAGTTGAACACAGAGAATGAAAATGACGTGAGTATAAGAGGCTGGGGAATGGCTGGGAGAAGGAGGGAGGTGAGAAGACAGGACGAAATCAGTAGGATGGAAGTTGTGGAAACAGTGAAGAAAGTTAAAATCGGGAAAGCCCCAGGAATTGATGGAGTGTGTTGGTGAAATGCTGAAGCATGGGGAGAGATAGTAGTAGAATCGATGTGGAAGATGTGCAGATTGGCGTGGGAGGGAGGTAGAGTCTCGGAGGATTAGAAGTCAGGTATAATTATTTCCTTGTACAAAGGAAAAGGGGGAAAAAAAAGTGTGTGGTAATTATAGGGGCATTTGTCTTCTTAGTGTAATAGGAAAAGTATATGGTAGGATACTTATTGACACAGATAGAGAAGTGTCAGAGGAATTAGCTGGAGAAGAACAGGGAGGATATGGGAAGGAAAGAGGTTGTGTAGATCAGATATTTATTCTTTTCTTTAGCAGAAAAGTTTCTAGAGAAGGAAAAGAAGTTGTATGCGGCCTTCATGGATTTGGAGAAAGCATATGACAGGGTGGATAGACAAGGATTGTGAAAAGTATTAACAATATATGGAGTAGATGGGAAGTTGTTGAATGCTGTGAAGAGTATGAATGATGGTGCTAAGGCTGCAGTGCGTGTGGATAGTGAACTGAGTGAATTTTTCTATCTGAGGGTTGCGTTGAAACAGGGATGTGCCATATCTCCATGGTTGTTCAATCGGTACATGGATGGGGTTATAAAAGAGATACAAGGTAGGGCAGTGGATGTTGGAGTGGCCCTAATGAAAGGACAGTGTTTGGAAACTCCCTGTACTGTTGTTTGCAGATGATACTGTGTTGTTAAGTGAAGACGAAGGGGAGCTGCAAGGCTTGGTGGATGAGTTTGGCAGAGTGTGTAAGAAACGGACTCTAAATGTGAATGTAGGGAAGAGTCAAGTTATGGTCTTCGAGAGATATGAAGTCAGTGAATGTACTGTGAGGTTGGATGAGGGGGAAATGGAAAATGTGACTACGTTTAAGTACTTGGGTAGTGTGATGACTAAGGATGCAAGTCTGGAAGGTGAAGTGCTTGATAGGGTACAACAAGGAAGAAAGGTTGCTGGTTCCTTGAAAGCAGTGATAAGAAACAGAGAAATGAGCATGGAAGTTAGAAACTTACATGACAGGATTGTGTTACCAACTCTAACGTATGGAAATGAAGCTTGGGCTTTGTTGGAGGGACATAAGTCAAGAGTGAGAGCAGTGGAAATGAGTTATTTGAGAGGAACATGTGGAGCCACATGAAGAGACAGGCTGACAAATAGAGATGTGAAGAAGCGTTGTGGTATGGATGTGGAAGGAAGCGTTAAGATAAGCACACAGAGATGGTTTGGCCATGTGGAAAGGATGGAGAGTGAGAGACTGACGAGAAGAGTATCTGTGAGTGAGGTAGAGGGGGAGAGAGGGAAGGGGAGGCCAAGGATGAGATGAAGGGATGAGGAGGAGATGTATATGAGACAGGGGGGCGTGAGCTGGGAGCAGGGCACTGAAATGGCGGGGAACAGGGCGACATAGAGGCGATTTGTTTGTGGCCACCCCGTATGGAATTGAGGCGTCTGGCAATAGATTGATAGATAGATTGGTAGATAGACAAAGAAACTCATGATTAAATCCCTGTCGTAACCTTGATCCGTTTTGACAAGAAGGCTTATGAAAGTATTGCTGAAGTTTCTCAGTGTCCTGTACTTGCAAAAACAAATGTTAGTTCATCATCATCATTATCATCATCATTAACCTAACCTTTCCTCACACTTAAAGGCTGGAAACAAGAAAAAGAAAATACTCAAGCAGGAGAACCATGAAAAGTTGGTATCTTAGTTGAAAATAAGCCACACCGGCATTCACACATCAGTCAAGCTTTCATAATCCTGGTTTTACGTAACAAAGTCATCTTCATTAGTTTTTTTTTTTTTTTTTTATTGAGACGCTTCACCACCACCACCACCATCATCATCATTGATCATCATCATCTTTACCCCCATCTATAAATGAAGCGAAGTAGGTTTCAGAGACAGAAAAAAAATACGAGAATGGAAGAACTATCAACAGGGATTTGTCTCACAGTCATTTATACATCATTCAGTTCTTCAGAATCCGTGCTTACCGTGATAAGCATAAACATCTGCTCATATGTGTGTGTGTGTGTGTGTGTGTGTGTGTGTGTGTGTGTGTGTGTGTGTTTTTGTGTTGTGTTGTGTGTGTGTTTTGTGTTGTGTGTTGTGTGTGTGTGTGTGTGTGTGTGTTGAGTGTGTGTTTTGTGTTGTGTGTGTGTGTGTGTGTGTGTGTGTGTGTGTGTGTGTGTGTGTGTGTGTGTGTGTGTGTGTTTTGTGTTGTGTGTGTGTGTGTGTGTGTGTGTGTGTGTGTGTGTGTGTGTGTGTGTGTGTGTGTGTGTGTGTGTTTCTTCATGAATGTTTTTGACCATCATTATTATCTTAATCGTCATCATCATTAGCTCGTATTCTCGTTAGCATGGGTGAATAAGCAGCACTTTTATCCAGTTATTTATGATGCATATCGAACCAGCATGAGTGACTTCGCAGCACTTCGTTAATTATTTATTTTGCACATTAAATGGTGTTATGGAGTGTTTGGAGTGGTTGGAAGAAGTTCAGGGAGGTTTGCATCTCCTGACGTTGAGAGGGCTCTCCCTCGGTGCTTAAGGGATCTTCGCATGCGGCATGCGTTAGGAGTGTAATGTTGCATGGTAGTGAGACCTGGACAGTAAGGGAAGAGGATATTCGCAGGCCCAAACGAACAGAAACGACAGTGATGAGGTGGATGTGCAGTGTGTCCCTGAGTGCGAGGCCTGCGGGAACTTGGATTACTATTGAAGTGTTGAGAGGTAGGATTGGAGTGTATTGGTGTTGTGATAAGGAGAGTTAGATTGTGATAGTTTGGGCATGTGAGGAGGATGGGGGATGATAACCGGGTGCAGAAAGTGAGAAGTGTTGACGTTAGGGGTAGGGTTGAGAGAGGTAAACCGAAAAAGACCTGGGATGAAGTCATAGAGCGTGAGCCCAGGGATAAGGAACCGAATAAGGAAGCTGCCAGAAATCGAACAGCATGCAGAGCCGCCATTAGACGAACAAGGCTGGCGCATGCAAGCATGATGGAAGCTTTAAAATCGAAACTATATTACATGCTATAATCCTCGTTTTTTTTCACTGAAGATGTTTCTAATATCGACATTCCGTAATTCGCATAAATTACACGAGAATATTAAGGTGTAATTCACAGTAGAAATCGCTTATTATGAGGTGGTGTTGCGAAAACTCCGAAGCGAACAAGGAAATGGTCCTATATCATGATCATAATCACCATGCTCCTCCTGCCAAAGAATGGAGTGAGGTTATTCATGTCTTTTAGATGTGGTCTTATTATATAGCTGTGACATAGAGCATTCACGTGAAATGTTCAAAAATATGGTTCATTCACATTTAGGCAGGTGGAAATTTTCACCTTTTTGCATCCTATTACCTTATCTCAATGGCAGAATACAACCTTACTGCGGCTGTACATTCATTCCATAGCACGTCTTCGTGATCAGAATCATTTTCAAGTGTTACAATGCTGAATTCAAAATGAGGATGTGGTAGATTTAAATCTAATTAACATGCACGAGGTGGCTACGGTATGGAAAAGTTGCTAGAAAATCTAACCTCATGAGAATACAGCTTAGAAAAGGGAAACATTCTCAGTCATCCTTATCTTCAGTTCGAGGACGCCATATTTTACTCTTCCTATCCGAGCATAGCTTCACTCAGCTCAAGAGAAAAGCCATGTAGTCAAAGAGTTAGTAAAGGCAATGTCAAATTCCTTCTCAAAGAAAGATCCTAATGATCTAGGTTAAATTATTGTTCGTAAGAAACCAAGAAATTATCATAAAAGACATCCTTGGCTTAAGGGCTCATGTTATCTGGTTTAAAACTGGTGACATTTGCGGTACACATATTCATTTGACGATTTACCATCGCATTCAACTTTCGAAGTTTAAATCTAAATAAACTACTATAAACATAAAAAAAAAAAAAATGCAGCTGTGTAGTATGTTGTCAGATCAGTGGAATTTTCAATCTGGCTTTCAGTGACGTAGAGACTCTTCACGAGCTTATTATAATATTCCCCTCCCAAATTCAAATTCCTTCTAAATTATTCAAACTTTTCGAAAAACTAAGTCGCAAAATGTAGTTGCGTAGTGTGTTGTTGTCGGTGGTGGTGGTGATGGCTGTGGCGGGAGCGATAAGAACTAGGAGAACTAGGAGAGCTAGGGGGGCTAGAGGGAGGTGTAGCCTGGAGTATGCGTCGAGGAGCACGGTGTACAAGCGACCTCTTAAGCAAGGGTGCGCGGATAAGTTCTTAGACCGGGGTTGGCGGGCGTAGAATGGGAGTCTGGTCGGGGCCATTACTCTGCAGTGCGGCCCGAAGAACAAGACTATCATTCTGGACTACTCCGCCTCCAGGGCCCTCAAACGCGAGAGGAGGGCTAGGAGCCGCGCAGCCTCCACCTTCTCCAAAGACAACCCCGACTGCCCCATTTACTCCAAGGACTACGCCGACTATCCCACCGAGTCCTGTCTCGACTATCCCATTGATGAAGAGGGTTCCAACTTCGTTGGAGTTGTCGCCTCTTACTTCGACCCGGCGAATGATAAGAGGTGCGAGGCCAAAAAAGCAGGCAAAACGTGGCAAGTAAAGAAGGAAATCGTCAACAAGCTGTTTAAGAAGGCTGAAGAAGAGATGAAGAGGCCTGGGGGTATTATGTTATTAAGGTGTACTAAGGAGCACTATTGGCTAATGGTGTCAAGGCGACTGAAGAAGAGCGTCCCAGAGTTTTTCAAACTGGTCAAATGAGCACTTGACATTGCATGGACTGCACCTAACCTGACTTGATATTCTTATTCCAAGCTTTCCTTTGTCTTTCGGCCCCCGTAAACAAGTTTTCCACTGGAATCTTGATTTCACTATAATTTTTCCACTGTTTTTCTATTTTTGTTTCTGCAATACACCATATAAACTAGCAAATATATTGAACTTTAATTAAAACTTTTGCTTCCCTTTCCTTGTGTTTCCATAAACAAACTGTCCTAAGCCTACAGATATTCTGTACTAGACATCAGTTTGATTTGGAATTTTTGCCGTTTAGTTCAGTCCTTTATTTCGTTTATGACCCTTCGTTTTTCTGATGGTTTTTGATGTGTTTCGATCTAACTTGTAGTTCATTGGTGTAGGAAATAACTTGTTTTATCGTTTCTTCCCACCTCTCCTGCAGCAAGGGGCCCTGTGGATATCCTGGGTTTTGGATGGGGGAAATACGGCCAAAAAAGGAATTTGCGACGTTTATGAATGCCAGAATCGATACAAGCACTTAAAAAACACCAGAAAATCCCTGGGTTCCTAATTAGGGCAGCCCTCGACCCTTACCTGATCACGTGAGTTGATGGTGTTGCTCAATCCCTGTCCGTTTGATCGGGCAGACCCGTCGACTGCAAATAAGCAACGCCCCTATGGTGACCACCCACGTTTGACCATGTAGGTAAAATTCAAATACTAAATAAAAGCCTAAAACGAAGAAATTGTGGCATTTATGAGCGTCATAATCAATGTAATCAATCTAAATGCCTAACCTAGCCTAATCCGGAAAAAATGTGAGATATCGGCCGAGGTTCCTCACTGTAGGGAGCAAAGCCCCCCAGATCCCCCACTGAATCCTGACCGTACATAACTTAATCTTGAAAGCCGTCCTACATCCCTCATGAGTTTACAGCTAGAACTAAATGCAACTGTGAAAGCCACTGTACATAGAGGGATAGTGCAGTTTGCCTGGCCGCTTCATTTCTAAAAAAAAAAAAGAAAAGGCTGATGATCTAGCATGGACACGAGGTGCACTCATGACACAGGGACATTTTGAAATGGACTCCTCTGTCGGATAGGGTTGCGTGAGGGCGGTATTTAGACCAACGACTCCTCGTCATTAGTTAGTTTCAAGTTCCACGAGTAGATTAAGGGCGATCTTTGGCTAATTTAAAGCACGCTTTAAATGAGTGGATAAATCCAGGTCCTCTCGGTATCCGTCGAGTCATGTCGTGTCGAGTATTTCCAGGAAGACCGTCTAGCGGCAGCATCATCGCAGCTCATTATTTTTAAGTCGTAATTCACAGGGTGAATGCAACGCTCCATGATGGGGCAAATTACTTATGCGACGAAATTTAAGGCACCATGAGAACGTTTTTGCTACGAAAACATCATAGAGAAGATCCCACTTAATTTGAGTAGACAGTATCGTAGAACAGCGAAATAATCGCCGAGCATGAATGAACTAAACGGTTATTATACATTTTTCTTGTTTCTATATCTAACAAGCTAAATCATCTTGAATTTGAGCAACATTTATTTCTTATAAATTCATCTTTCACTGGGCCTAAATAAGCAAACGACTGTGATTTCTAAGGGAGTTAAACTGTCTAAGCTAGAAAAAAGTATCGAAATGCATCCATAGCATGGGAAAGGTTAATCGAGATGCTATTAGGCCTTTGACAGCACGGATTTTTTTCTTTTGGACAATATATTCTGCTGCTAGCCTGAATATAATGACCAAATGAGTCCACGGCATTGGAAAGTTCATTGAAGGGCTCACCATTTGTTTTCCTGAAATGTTTTGTCGTGAAACGTGGAAACAGTTTCCTTAGTTTCTCGCTCCTGCCTAACTTCCTCAAATACGATGCCACCTTTATTATTTTATTCATTCCACCACCAGACGTCTTTATTCAGTCTTAAATCAGAGAACACCCAGAAAGTGCATATCTCCGCCAGTATCATTGCCATTAAAAAGGATCCGGATCCAGTTCCATGGAGATATTGTGTGGAATGCATAGGATCCGGATCCTCCCCCCAGTTAAGTAATTTTTCCTTGACCCACGGCCCACTCTTCCACAAAATTTTATTGGAATTCATTGATAACTTTTGGAGATATTATATACAGGATCCTTATCCGGTCCGGATACACCCCCAAATTTAATCACTTCTTTCTTAGCCCACCCTTCCTTCAAATTTCATTGAAATTCATTGAGCACTTTTGGAGAGATACTGTCTGGACAAACAGACAGACAAACATAGGTGAATACCTAACCTCTTCGAAGTTCGTTGGCGGAGGTAATTAAACCTGTCACAGTGAAAACTGAATAAAAATGTTTGACAATAGCTAAACTGAATGAGGAAGTCGTCAGAAACGTACAGCTCCGTTCAGAAATGCGTACTGCACCCAAGGTCGAAGGAACTAGCATCGTTTCACTCTTCCCAGATGACAGGTTACTGCCAAAAGTCTCCCATCCTGAAGAGAAGAGGTAGTACCGAAGTAGATTTAGTCATACTACAACTGATAAAAATGGAATAACAAGGATATATACGTACATAATGAGTAATTCGTTGTTGATTAATGAAGGAAATATGTAGACATCCTACTGTCATTAAAAAAAGAAGAAGTGATAAGTAACAAAGAAAATAACAAAATATTAGGAGGGCGGATATGAATCAGTTCTTGTTACATAGCCCAGTTCTGCCTCGCCATGCAGCCCCGTTAACTTCAGGTAAACAACTACCCCTAAGTGGCCGTCACATAGATTCCATACACTGCTGATAATTTGTCTGCGTCTTAGGGTGGCAGTGCTTAATTATGACTGTTATGTTGTGGGGGCCTATTCTACAAGCGGAAAGCGTGTCATCTGACTCCAACCAGCCCAAATCTACGCTGGTAGCTGAGGAAGACTGGGTGATGCCCTGATCTAAGCCTAGCTAGATGAACTAGGTCAGCTTTATTAAAGGATACCTCTATTAGGTGAAAATCGGGAGGGGGAGGGGGGGTGTAGCATAGTGTTCTGATCAAGGGAGTGCCCCTCGCCTGAAGCGAGTAAGTGATTCCTCGTTGCTAATGAAGGAGTATATGGAGATGGGATGTTGTCGAACACAATCTGATAATGATTGTATGAGGATTGTTTATGTCTCTAGTGTTATGTGGCTTCTTCTTGTAATGATAGGGATGTTGTGAGTTGGCACAGGCTGCGTACATACCTACTAGTATGTGCCGTTCATATCTAGATATTTTCTGGCAAGGACTTTAGTTTCAAAATGTAAGTGAGCCGTGAGAGTAGTTTTAGTGTAGGCAGTGATAATGTGTAAGGCGTTGTTCTGTATTATGAACAGTATTGCAGTGGACTCGTGACGGGATGGGGGAACCCAGGCAGAGGAAGCATAACACATCTCTGATCTAGTATATTGTTTGTGGAGTGGGGAGAAAGTTTCTTTTCGTTTCCCAGCGCCCGTCCCTGTAAGTGCTCTGAGTGAGCTGGGTCTGCCGACGCATCTCTTCTTGATGTCCTGTATATAGAGTAGTATTTGAAGGTGAGCCTAATGTCATATATCGCTCGAAGAATCCTAGTGGAGGGTATGTGTAGTACAGGTACAGTAATTCAGAGAAGAACATCACCCTCTCTTCAATGCTTGATGCTGTGTGTTCTAGTAACAATGCATAGTACACACACACACACACACACACACACACACACACACACACACACACACACACACACACACACACACACACACACACACGTATGAGTACACAAACTGGGGCGTATCCTAAATAAGTACAAGTTTGTCAAATAACCTTGTCAAACAGTGAAGTGTTTATGTGTTATGAGTCCATATTATAATTACAAATCATAATAGATAGACAGATAAATAGATAGATAGACAGCTCTATGCGAGCCTGGGAATGGGAAATGATCTTGCAAGTTACACTGAGGAAAAGCTGACGACAGATTACGAAGTAGCCAGTCAGTTAGTTGTCAGCAATTCACCAGGTGAACAAAGCCTTGTTAACTATACACACACATACACACATACTCACACACAGGCTTCTAGAACTTTCCAATCACAGGGAACACACGTGATACGACTCCTGTTTCACCAGAATTTAGGAAAGAGAGCTCAGAAGGAAGCTAGCCATAGAACAGACAGGTCGTAAGGAGAAGGGCTTAGCAACTTGAGAGAGAGACAGAGAGAGCGAGACAGGGAGATAGCTCCCGGGACTCTACTTTATACTTCGCTCTGTGTGAGAGACTTGTTAATATTTCCAAGTCAAATAAAAATAGTTCCATACTACTCCTAACCTCTCCTTGTCATTGAATGACAAATGGGAAAGAAGATTATCTACTTACAAAGCTACTCAAGTATAACAACCGCTCGTCCACAAGTCTAATATATATATAACTTCTCTACAAGTAACTACAAAGTCTTTTATGACATTTGGTAGCAGCGAACGTATACGAACCTCGTCTACGAATCAACAGTGAATTCCTACAAAATATCAAGATTGAAAACAAGAATACCTCTCACAACCAACAACTTACAACCAGCTCCTGACAGTTCTCTCCAACCAGCCCCCTCCGTCTCCCCGATCATCACGCTGATGTAGAGGTGAAGAGGTCACAGGACGCCTTGCAAGTAGTTTAACAATATATTGATACAAACAATCTTGCAACTTCTACGACGAACCAGCGAACTACAACCATCTACAATCAACCACAAGTAACAACTCTACGAGTCGTCTGTATAATCTTCTACACGCACCTACAAGTAGCGACAGTCTTCATCCTACAACGAGTAAATCACAAGAGAAAAGGACCAAGAAAACATCGACAAAGAAAAACAAAACAAACAAACGATGAGTGAGACAAGACTCATACCTCATAACCACCAGACCTCACCCTCCTCTCTCTGCTGACGCGGGAGTGAAGAGGGCAAGACGACGAAGCAAATACCAAGTCCATATTCACAACTCATCTTACTAACTCATCTTCACTCAAGTTACTCATCGCTACTCATTTACTCACCACAGCTACCAGTGTGGGAAGCCGACGTCACCATGTGCTGAAATGACATCACAACGCGAGTCTGTCATGCCAAGCAACGTGTGACTGACACCAGGCACCTCTCACCCACTATTCATTACTCATTATTCAGATAGCTCCTACTCATACTCATTTATTTTCACAGTTAAGTTGGAAATTCGAAGTTCCATGCTGAGGTTTGCCTGGGACAGCTGTTAACCACCACAAGCACCAGGCCATGGAATTTCCTGAGTAATATCGTCCATCAACACAGCACTAGAATTATCAAGAGATCTTCAATCAAACCTGTATTTTTCTTCCGAGATCGACTTTTGTATCGACACATCTCTACGATCTGTATCAAGTGGGTAAAATTATACTTACTCATTTCTTCTCAGTGCTAAAATTAGCTATATTCAACTTTTTTTACTTATTTCCAAATATACGCTTATACACTCACTATCTATCATTTATTTCAACTTATTTACTCATCTGTTTTGTTAGGACATAAATAAACAAGAGGCGTATTTCATAACACCATATCTTAATGACAGGAATATTTTCGCCACCACCCACGTTAATACCAGATGATACACAATTTGCCACAACAACAGACTCACAATTAAGAGAGCACCAAGGCAACACACCAGATGACACACAATTTGCCACAACAACAGACTCACAATTAAGAAAGCCCCAAGGCAACCCACCTCTTGTACAAACCTCACCACACACTAAAGATCAAGGAACAAATACGGCAGTTTCAGATGATGTGTGGGAAACCCCCTCTGACGTAGCAAGTGCGGACTTTGTCGCTGACTTGCACACGTATGCCAATATACTTAACAGAGTTCACCGGTCCGGTCGTACATATTCCACCATTCCCTCACACAACGATAAACACGTCCAAGTTGAATTAACAGAGCAAACAGTGAAAATGAATCAAGAAACAAATACCGCTGATCTAACAACCACACCTCAAGTGTTTGTGTATCACGAGGATAAAACTGCCCCAAAATTCTCTGGCACAGGCAAAGATTGCATTGATGTCATTTCATTAGTCAGTCAGTGCGAACAAATGTTCATCAAGCGCCACATACTAGATGAACAAGAGAAAATTGCTATTTTTTCATCTTGCATAAGCCAGGAAAGATGTCCAGCGAGCAATTTCCTTCGCTCCGACAAGCTCCATAGGGCTAGGACATATGATGAATTTAAAACTGAATTTTTGAAGAAATTTTCTGGAGGTATGAACTTCTTGCCAGGTATAATTCCAGAATTACATAAAATTGTAGATCTTGTAAGGGAGCACACTACAAATCATGTGCTCAGTGAAATAACTGCTGATGTCACCACAATCAAAAGAACATTGTTAGTTACTTTGGAAAATTCTAATTGGATAACAGATGATGGAAAGATGTCCCCAGACCTCGTCGTGGACATCATTGGTTATGTAGCTGCCTTGTGTAAATTACCTGATAGGACCCTTAAGATCGCCAAGACGATCGCGTACACCCCAGGAATGTGCTTGCTAGACTTAATGAACGAGGTAGAGATGCAGTGCAGTAAAGCAGGTATGGTCGACACACATGCACATTCTGGTAGAATGAGGGTACCTGAGACAGTATCAGCTGGGAAAACATCTACACCGACCCCAAACAGAGAACAAAATCGATCGCGACCCGAAAGCAGGCAAACCAAACAACCAAACATGACAAGGCCTCGATCACTGACGCCAGGCTACAGGCAGTTTCATAAGGTACGCGCAGCCTGAGCAGGTCTCGCGCCATAAACAACACTTCTTATGGGAAATCACATCGTAGGTCACAGTCAAGGGATAGGTCCATTCTATGTCATTATTGTGCAAAACCAGGACACACAAGGTATGAATGCTTTATCAAGGCAAAAGAGGACAAACAAAAGACACAAGGATTTGGTCCTTACTGTAGGCATCATAGGTACCAAGGGCACTGGACCAGTGATTGCAAAACAGTAGAAAAAATTGTGTCTATGTTCAAATCGGGGGAAGACCAAGTCATGACAAAAAACGAACAAACGTAAAGAAAAACAAGTCTAAACTTCAAATAGGAAGCTCTATGTGAGGATCAAAACGTTTCCTTATTTTTAGATACAGGCTCTCCAGTGAACTTAATAACACATGAAGAACTAAATAGAATTCTTAAAAATAAAAAGAAAGTAACTTTTCTGGTTGAAGCTGATTTAGATTTATACACAGTAGATGGACAAGAGATTACAGTGAAAGGTATGATAAGATTAAATATCAGTTTCACAGAGACTACAAGACCATTCTCTGCATTTTTCTATATCGTTGAAAACTTAGCAATTAAAGCTCATATGTTACTGGGCTTAAGATCCATGAGAGCTGAGAACATAACCATACTCCCATAAATGAATGGAATAGACTTTGACAATGAATTCATAGAGGAAATAACTTCAGAGCCCTCACCGATTGGTAGAAGAGAGCCAAAAAGAATTGGTAATATTAAAGGCTTAAACAAACATACACAAACAGATGAGTGTATAGATCCACTCCCACCACCAACCCCATCCTCCAGAATTAGTTACCCAGGTAACATTACTGATTTATCAATTTTTCCAGCCCATCTCACTAATGATTTAGTTATACCACCTAATTCATCCATGAAGGTTACCATAAAGAGCAAATTACGGAATAGTACTGTTCTTGTCTTAGAAGAATTATGTAAAGTAAAGGGATTGTCAGTAGAAAACGCATTATGTCATACGAACGACGAAGGGCAAACTCAGATATTCATAATTAATCACAAGATTGGGGAAGTTCAGTTGAAAAAGGGAACTTGCATAGTTAATATTGAAAAATGTCCCGCCCCTGTGAAGGAAATAGTTATAGCTGGAGTGACAAGTGAGATAAAATCTACGGATAGAGAAAGAATAAAAGAGAATTTAATTCACTCAGGTGAATTTGATGAAGAAAATGATTTGTTAACCCTACTGGAAACACACAGGGACACCGTAGCATTGCCCGGAGAACATTTAGGGTGTACTAACTTGATTAATCACATGATTAATGTGCACCCAGAAACATCACCAATTTTCGTACCAGCTTACCGCATACCACACTCCCAACGTACACTTGCAAATCAGTATGTCGATGAAATGTTAAAACTTGGAATTATTGAGCCTTCAGTCTCCCCGTGGACTCGTGACGGGATGGGGGAACCCAGGCAGAGGAAGCATAACACATCTCTGATCTAGTATATTGTTTGTGGAGTGGGGAGAAAGTTTCTTTTCGTTTCCCAGCGCCCGTCCCTGTAAGTGCTCTGAGTGAGCTGGGTCTGCCGACGCATCTCTTCTTGATGTCCTGTATATAGAGTAGTATTTGAAAGTGAGCCTAATGTCATATATCGCTCGAAGAATCCTACTGGAGGGTATGTGTAGTACAGGTACAGTAATTCAGAAAAGAACATCACCCTCTCTTCAATGCTTGATGCTGTGTTCTAGTAACAATGCATAGTACTCACACACACACACACACACACACACACACACACACACACACACACACACACACACACACACACACACACACACACACACACACACACGTATGAGTACACAAACTGGGACGTATCCTAAATAAATACAAGTTTGTAAAATAACCTTGTCAAACAGTGAAGTGTTTATGCAGCCCAGAACACACTTTGCTATAGATCTACGATAGATTTGCTTGTATCAAATCAAAACTGTCGCTATACTGCGCGGTAATAATATTTCGGTAGCCATGTTTTATTCATCTGAATTCGTTACTCTAATCTCTCATGATTCGTTTTATGGAGCAAGTAGACTGTAGCACCAGTCGAGCAGGGCAGTACTCCCGAGGTGGATGGAAAGCTGATGACAGGGAGTGCTGGAGCTCCCGTTTCATCAGCCCTCAGGACTAGTTCCTGACCATCCCCCTTTGCTGAACTTTTTCAGTGTCTCAGTTACACAGAGAGTAGGCCAGCATGCTCTCCAGTACAAATTTCTCTATCTATCTTCACCAAACTACATGCACAGTACACACTACACTTCCTATTCAAAATTCACCAAAATGGCGTCAATTCACCCAGCCTCGGAGTCCCCAGGGGGGGGGAACATAAATGCCCCCGCCATCTGCCCCTCTCCCGGTGACGACTCGAGGTGCCTGGAACCACAGTCTGACTCTCTTCTTCTTCATTTCTGCAACATTCGCGGCCTTTCATCTAACTTTCGCTCTGTTGAGCACCACCTCTCCTCCTCTAAACCTCACCTTCTTTTTCTAACGGAGACTCAACTGTCTGAGGCAACTGACAGCAAACCCTTTTCTGTATCCTCCTACTTTCTCTATACTCATTTCAAAGCCAAAGGTGGCTGTTGTGTATACATACGCAACGACTTATCTTGCTCTCGTGTTCCTGAACTTGATTCTTCTGAATTCTCCACTCTCTGGCTTCGGCTTTCCTGTCATTCTCAGACTAAATATATCTGTGCTGTTTACTTATCCCCTAATTCTACTGACTATCAAAAATTCTTCGACTATCTTACTTCTACGATGGAACACATTCTGTCCATTTCTCCTTTCTCTGAAATCTCCATTCTTGGAGATTTCAATGTTCACCACCACCTTTGGCTCCCCTCTCCTTTCACGGATCCACCTGGTGAACAAGCCTACATCTTTTCTATCCTTAATGACCTAGAGCAGCTTGTACAGCACCCTACCCGTATCCCTGACCGCCTTGGAGAGAGCTCCAACATACTTGACCTCTTCCTCACAACTAATCCTTCTGCTTACTCTGTTAATCTTTTCTCTCCGTTGGGCTCCTCCGATCACAACCTTATTACCTTAACCTGTCCTATCGCTCCAGTAAGGCCTGCGGACCCTCCAGGGAAACGTCGTCTCTGGCATTTTGGAGACGCGGACTGGGAGGCCCTCAGGCAGTACTTCTTTGATTTTCCCTGGAATGATTATTGCTTCCATGGCCGTGAGCCATCTGAGTGTGCCTTGCGCATTACGGAGGTTATTCTCTCGGGCATGGAAGCATACATTCCTTTCTCATATCCTTTGACTAACGCAAGAAAGCCTTGGTTTAATCACGCTTGTTCTAATGCTGTCCGCAACAAGGAGAAGGCCTACAAAAGGTACCGGAGCCAACCCACCCCTGAATCACATAATCTTTACGTTTCTGCCCGGAATCGTGCTAAGTCTGTTCTTCGCTCTACTAAAAATAATTTCATCCATACTAAATGCTCTCAACTCTCCAACTCGAATTCTTCCCGCTCCTTCTGGCACCTTGCCAAAAATCTTTCTAACAACTTTACCTCATCATCCTTCCCTCCTCTTTTCTACTCTGATGGTTCTGTAGCTATTTCTTCTACTGATAAAGCAGATCTCTTCGCACAGAACTTTCTCCTCCAATTCCACCTTAGACGATTCCGGTGCTGTTCCTCCATCACTTCCCGCTCTGACTTCCTCATGGCTGACATTAAAATTTCTTCAGTTGATGTATTTTCTGCCATTACTGGCCTCAGTACTAACAAGGCATATGGGCCTGATGGGGTCCCTCCTGTTGTTCTCAAAAACTGTGCTTCTGTGCTTACACCCTGCCTAGGCAAACTCTTTCGCCTTTGTCTGTCAACTTGTACCTTCCCTTCTTGCTGGAAGTTTGCTCTCATTCAGCCAGTCCCAAAGAAGGGTGACCACTCCCAACCCTCCAACTATCGTCCAATTGCTTTAACGTCCTGTATTTCAAAAGTTTTCGAGTCAATTCTTAATAGAAAACTTTTAAGGCATCTTTCCTATCACAACCTTCTTTCCGATCGTCAGTATGGGTTCCGTCAGGGACGCTCCACTGGCGATCTTCTCACCTACCTTTCAGACTCCTGGTCATCCTCCTTTCGGGACTTTGGCGAAAGCTTTGCCATTGCACTTGACATCTCAAAGGCTTTCGATCGAGTCTGGCATAAATCTTTAATTTCCAAACTGCCCTCCTACGGTTTCTATCCTTCTATCTGTGCCTTCATCGCTAGCTTCCTTTCTGGTCGTTCTATAGCTGCTGTCGTAGACGGCCATCGTTCTTCTCCTAGATCAATCAACAGTGGTGTTCCTCAGGGCTCTGTCCTATCACCAACTCTCTTCCTTTTATTCATCAATGATCTTCTAAGCTGTACATCTAACCCTATCCACTCATACGCTGATGACTCCACCCTTCACCTTTCCATTCGGTTCCCGCAATGCCCATCTCAACAGTTACTTCAAGAAACAAGGGATGAGGCTATGGCACACCTAATGTCTGACTTGGCTCATATCTCTGACTGGGGTAAAATAATATGGTTGTCTTTAATGCATCTAAGACTCAGTTCTTACACCTATCAACCCGACAAAATCTTCCACAGGTATACCCACTAATGTTTAATAATATTCCGATTAATCCTGCATCATCCTTGAACATGCTTGGGGTTTCATTTACTCGGGACTTATCTTGGAAAGATCATATTACATCTCTTGTAAAATCTGCTTCCAAGAGATTGGGTGTGCTAAGCTGACTCCGCTCTTTCTTTACCCCTGCACAATTGTTGACTCTATACAGGGGTTTTATCCGCCCCTGTGTGGAGTACAACTCTCATGTGTGGGGAGGCTCCCCACATACAGCTCTTCTCAATAGGGTGGAGTCAAAGGCTTTTCGTCTCATTAACTCTCCTCCTCTTACTGACTCCCTTCAACCTCTGTCTCTTCGCCGCACTGTTGCATCTTTATCTCTTTTCTATCGCTACTTTAATGGTCACTGCTCCTCTGAACTGTCTGCTTGCATTCCTCCACCTCTACGACGGGCGCGTAGCACCCGTCTGGCAGTAGACTCTCATCCCTTTTCTGTCCAACTCTCTAATGCAAGAGTTAACCGTTACTCCCAGCCTTTCATTTATGCAACAGGTCAGCTCTGGAACTGTCTCCCTCTGTCTGTATTTCCTGCTGCCTATGATCTCCAGTCTTTCAAACGTAGTGTGTCCAGGCATCTCAAAATGATCGGATCTTGAATTTGGCTCTCTATTGTATTTTGTTTTTCTCTTGGAGGGAACTGTTACTGCGGGCTCATGGCCTTTAGTTCCTTCTTCCTCGCATAAGTTAGTCAGCGTCCATTTTTCATATACAATCTTTCTTTGCTGCCACAGTGATACATTGAACATAAATATCTCAGTTTATTATCAGTGCATATATAATAATATTTAGTAGAAAAACATATAACTATCGTATACATCAATATTTTTAAATCTGATATTTAGCCTACGGTCAAATAATATACTACGATATAAATGAAACATTGTCAACCCTACAAAGCAGGATGGTATCCTTTTCGATAACTCGTCCTATACCGTTGTGCGAGGTTCAGCCTGTGTGTGTGTGTGTGTGTGTGAGCACCTTTTAGGCTATTTGATGGATATGAATGAAACTTCCCAGGTGTGCCTGTCTGGTTACTCCGAAGGACTTCAACAATATACAATTTTCCAACCATGATTTTTAGGGGGTCAGCCCCCTTACCATACTAAAATTTCTCAGAAATAGTGAAAGGACGGCAAAGATGACTTTGATATCTATATACACATTGTATAATGGACTCAATCGTCCTGCAATATTTGGGGAGCGTGACCCTCCAATGATTACTGGAGGTTTAATCCACTCCCAGAAATAAAAACGATCTTAAGTAGGAGAAAGCGAGAATATGGATTTCAACGAAACTTCTCAGGTCAATTCGTCTGGTTCGTTGATAATGCCTTCCACTATATATATGCGGTATATATATAAAGAGAGAGAGAGAGAGAGAGAGAAAACAATGGTGGAAATTATATATATATATATATATATATATATATATATATATATATATATATATATATATATATATATATATATATATATATATATGTTGTTACGGAACAGAGAGAGATAATGAACACTTCAAGTGAGAATACTAAAATCACTACTGTCCCGCAAAGTTCCAGGTTCAAAACAAAAGAGTTAGGTAAAATTACAAGTTAAAGTTTAATGCTCAAACTAACAACTAAACATTCAGGACTCATAAGGATAAAGTAATGGCAAAACAGGTTACATATATGGTTAACTGCAATAGCCTCTATTAACATGAATTCAGCAAAAGCAAATTTATCTAAGTCAGCCCTGATAAATGAGAAAACCGGATAATGCTCAGTTAAAGCAAGATATATCATTACAGATACAATATATTATTAATATTGGCTGACACCAAAACTTTACATGAATCACAAAAACCTTACCAGGCCTGCGAATTAACGCCTTAGGCCATACAGTACAAGAAAATGGTAACAACACTTATTCTCAAATTATACAGCAGCTAGATGGCTGGAGACTTCCTGAGCACTCACAAAAATAATAATACACTATACAGGGGAGGACAGAGATGTGAACAAAATGAGGAGTAGATCTAAGTGGCAATTAGTGCAGAGACTGAACTCATTATATAGGGGCCGGCAGAGCTTGATACAACTTGTAAGAAGGACGCGCAAATGAAGCCATAGGGGACAAAGAGTTGACAATCCTGCTCTGAACAACAGAAAGAACGACTTACTCTACTATAAGGGTTAGAAGGGGGGAGTGAGGTAGAAAACGCAAACCTGGTCACTATGGAAGCCACGAGGCGAATCGTGATCAAACATGCAGCATACTGTACGTTAGAATTATACAAAGGATGATGAAATCATAGGCTATGTAACACCTTCCCACAAAGAAAAAGAAATTTACAGGGGAAATTTCTTATTACTCTAAAACACTCTGTCTAAAGTCTAGATAAGCAATCTGCAATAACATTTTCTTTCCCCTTGACATGTTGTATGTCTAATGAATACTCCTGAAGAAGTAGACTCCATCTTGTCAATCTCTGATTTTTTCTTTAAACTTACTAAGGAATTTCAGTGGGTTATGATCGGTATAAATGACTATGGGGTCAAAACCAGAGTACAAATAAAATGAAAAATGCTGTAAACCCAAAATCAAGGCCAAAAGCTTTTTCTCAATAGTTGAGTAGTTCTTTTGAGGTGGAGTGAACTTCTTACTGTAATAAGATACAGGGTGTTCAATACCCTGATCATCCTCTTGCAGAAAACAGCACCAGGTCCTGTATCACTTGCATCAACAGCCATCTTAAAAGGCTTAGCAAAATTTGGAGTAGCGAGCACTGGCTGACTTAATAGGATAGCTTTAAGTTTACTGAAAGAGGATTCACAGTTATCGGTCAACACAAATTTAACTCCGTTTTTCAGTAGGTCTGTAAGTGGTGATACAAGAATTGAAAAGTTAAGAACAAATCTCCTGTAATAACCTACCATTCCCAAAAATCTTTGTAGCTCTTTCCTACTTTCAGGTCTGGGAAGATCACTTATAACCTGAACCTTAGCTCCTGGTGGTGCAACGTGTCCATCACCAATTACCTACCCAAGGTACTGAACTTTAGCTTGACCAAACTCACACTTTGATAAATTAGCTACAATATTAGCCTGAACCAAACGCTCAAGAAATTTACTGACATGGCATAGGTGATCTTTCCAGTTGTCACTGAAGATTAATACATCATCAATATAAACAACACACCCTGCCAAACCCTCTGTTACAACATTCATGAGCTTCTGAAAAGTGGCTGGTGCATTCTTCATATCATATGGCATTACAGAACATGCAAAAGTCTTTCTTAGTGTTACAAAACATGAGATCTCCCTAGCACGTTCAGTCATAGGTACTTGCCAGTATCCCTTTAACAAATCAAACTTACTTATGTACCTAGCCTTTCCGATCTTGTCTATGCAATCTTCCACGCGAGGGAGAGGGTAAGTGTCTGTTTTGGTTATCTGATTAACACGTCTGTAGTCGATGCAAAGCCGCTGTGACCCACCTGGCTTAGGGACTAGAGTGACAAGAGAACTCCACTCGCTCTGACAGGGCTCAATCATCTTGTGGTCCAACAGGTAGCCAAGCTCCTTCTGGATGAGAGGAACTTTCACTGGGTTCACACGGTAAGGAGGCAGTTTAATTGGCTTTGTGTCTCCAACATCGACATCATGCATCAACACAGTGGTTCTTCCTGGAGTGGCACGGAACACTTGCGGGTACTCCTGCAGTAATGCCGAAAACTCCTGCCTTTCCTCGGGAGCTAGATGAGAAATTTTAGTCTGGAGATCATTCATGATATCAGGATTCTTCCCCAGCCTATCACTCAGGCTCATACTGCATGGGAGAACTTCACTTGCAGACTCGGGTGGAACAGCTACACTGCAGACTGGGTTATTTTCGTCCCGCCTGTGATATAACTTTAGCATGTTGATGTGACAAAGTTGCTTGTTCTTTCTACGATCTGGTGTGGCGATGACATAGTTGACATCACTGAGTTTCTTCTCCACGAAATAAGGACCACTAAACTTGGCTTGAAGAGGTTGCCCATGCACCGGTAGCAGAATCAAAACCTGATCTCCTGGCTGAAAGTGGCGTAACCTGGACTTGTTATCATACCAAGTTTTCATCTTCTCCTGAGCAGCTCCTAAATTCTCTCTCGCCAGCTGTAAAGCAGTGGACAGCTGTTCTTTGAACTTCATCACATACACCAGCAGGTTGACGTCATCTTCCTCCAACAGCCAGCATTCCTTAAGTAGATTAAGGGGTCCTCTTACTTCATGGCCAAACAGTAGTTCAAAGGGTGAGAAGCCTAGTGATTCATTTGGAGATTCTCTTGCGGCAAATACAACGAATGGAAGACCTTTATCCCAGTCTTTCTGATGTTCCAAACAGTATTTCCTGAGCATCGATTTGATTGTTTGATGATATCTTTCCAACGCTCCTTGGATCTGGGGATGGTAAGCTTAAGACGTGATCTGAGTGATGCCCAACTCTTTCAGAGACTGCTTGAAAACATTTGACATGAAATTACTTCCCCGGTCTGACTCTACCTCCTTGGGCAGACCAAACTTGGTGAAGAACCCCAGCATTTCCTTAACCACATTCTTTGCTGAGATATTTCTAAGTGGAATGGCTTCAGGATAATGAGTAGCCATATCAATCAGGGTCAACAGATAAGAATATCCTGAAGAAGTCTTAGGAAGAGGGCCCACAATATCCACCAACACCACACGGGTGAATGGCACCTCAAAAGGAGGATGGGAACTAGAGGTGCAACCTTTTCGGTCTGATTACACTTCCCCACAACTTGACAGGCGTGACAAGACTTACAATACCAGGAAACATCTCTGAAGATACATGGCCAGTAGAAGTGTTTCAAAATGCGTGCCACAGTCTTCCTCACTCCAAGGTGTCCTGCCAAATTTGAATCATGAGCCACTCTAATGATATCCTGCCTACAAACACGAGGGATGACAACTTGATGTACAACCTCCCATTCACAGTCGGCTGATGCTCCTGGGGGTGTCCACTTTCTCATAAGTACTCCCGACTTTATATAATAACAAGTAGAAGCACCAGCTGACTCTTCCTCACTGCAAGCAGAGTTAGCTAGACCTTTCAACTCAGGGTCAGGAACCTGCAACTCAACCAACTCTTGACGAGAGAAATTATCAACACTACGGGGTACTGCCTCATCTGGTGAGTGGTCCAAATTAGCAAGAAAAGTGTCAGCTAGGATAACATCATCATCATCATTATCCTCTAAGTCACCAGTAACTTTAGACTTAGCCCTAGTGACAGCACAGGCAGGGAACACATCAGGGACATCACAATCCTGGGTCGCAGTCACTGGTTCACTAGACAACTGAGGAGCTGGACACACTTGACTTCCACCAATACCATTTCCAAGTAAGAAAGTTACACCTGACATTGGGAGTGTCTCAACCAACCCAACCATAACGGAACCATTAACAAAACCGGACTATTAATTCACTCTGCACAGAGGGACAGAGAAGTAATTATTCCCTACACCTTGTAAGATTACAGTTTCATCAGAGGAATTAACATTAGAGCCTAGAACACTGGTCAACATAAGGGACTGGCAAGCACCTGTATCACGATATATTTTAACTAATTTCCTGTCATTACTGTCCAGAGGACTGACAAAACCATCAGACAGGAAATTAGCACATGAACTCTTGAGAGTGTCACCCACGTTACTGCTCAAAAGAGGAGCTTCATCATGAGAATTTAATTTACCCCTCAAAGCAGGTTCAGTTAACTCGGTTAAAGAATTCTGGGAACTCTCAAGGGTGGACACTAGACCAATTGACTGAATATTTAAAGACCCCTTTTTGTTCACATCACGCTGTCTCCTGAAACATTTCTCCGTAGTATGACCAAGCTTACTACAATAAGTACATTTACTTTTCTGAAATCTAGAGGTGAAGCTGGTATTTACTTCCTGAGAAACATCATCTTTATTCTCTTTCCTGTTACCTGTACTCTGAGTAGAGGCAACGTACTTACTCTCAGCTTTCCTTTTTTCTTCAGAATGTCTCTTGTGAGTGAGAACATATTCATCAGCTAAAACTGCAGTATCAGACAAATTATCTATTCTTTTCTCATCAAGATATAGGCCTACACATTTTATTAGTACACTTTTTGAAGTCCTCCACCAAAAGCATCTGCTTAAATTTATCAAAATCAGAATCCACATTCTTAGAATTTAACCACTGCTCTAACAGATCTTCTTTGATTTTTGCATACTCAACATGGGATTGCTTATCTTGCTTATAAGTTGTCCTACATTTTACTCTATAGGCTTCATTAACAAGCTCATAGGCCTTAAGAATCAAGCTCTTAACTACATCATAATTATCAGATTGATCCTGAGACAAAGATGCATAAGTTACTTGAGCTTTACCCGTGAGAACACTCTGTAGGAGTACTGGCCAATACTCTTTGGGCCAATTAAAACCTGTAGCTACCCTCTGAAACAACTGAAAATACTTTGTTAAATCAGATTCATTAAATGGAGGGACAAGTTTAACATTTTTAGCCACATCAAAATCATCAGAGCTAGATGATCCAGTTCCACTTTGTTTCATGCGATGCTCATGGTCTGCCTGAATCCTAGCAATTTCAATTTGTGCCTGTGCCTCCTGAATACGAGCCTGAGACTCAGCCTTCTTAGTACGAGCCTCCTGCAGGGCTAGCTGTAACTTAGTTATTTCAATCTGCGTTTGCTCATCTGGAGGAGTTACATTAAAAATGCTTTTATTAATCATGTCAACAATTTCATCTTTAGACTGATGAGAGTGAACAGCAATTCCCAATTGTTGAGCAACAAGCTTAAGTTCGTTCTTTGTTCTGTTTTCTACATCACACAGTTTGCACATTTGACAAAAAATCTTTGGCTTCATCAAGAGTAGTAATAGTAGACATCATGAATAAATCACAGTCACAAAATATCAAGAAATATCCTTATGATAATATCCTGAATATCCTGATAAGAGGTCGCCAAATTTATGTTACGGAACAGAGAGAGATAATGAACACTTCAAGTGAGAATACTAAAATCACTACTGTCCCGCAAAGTTCCAGGTTCAAAACAAAAGAGTTAGGAAAAATTACAAGTTAAAGTTTATTGCTCAAATTAACAACTAAACATTCAAGACTCATAAGGATAATGTAATGGCAAAACAGGTTACATATATGGTTAACTACAATAGCCTCTATTAACATGAATTCAGCAAAAGCAAATTTATCTAAGTCAGCCCTGATAAATGAGAAAACTGGATAATGATCAGGTAAAGCAAGATATATTATTACAGATACAAAATATTATTAATACTGGCTGACACCAAAACTCTACATGAATCACAAAAACCTTACCAGGCCTACGAATTAACGCCCTAGGCCATACAGTACAAGGAAAATGGTAACAACGCTTATACTCAAATTATACAGCAGTTAGATGGCTGGAGACTTCCTGAGCACTCACAAAAATAATAATACACTATACAGGGGAGGACAGAGATGTGAACAAAATGAGAAGTATATCTAAGTGGCAATTAATGCAGAGACTGAGCTCGTTATATAGGGGCCGGCAGAGCTTGATACAACTTGTAAGAAGGACACGCAAATGAAGCCATAGGGGACAAAGAGTTGACAATCCTACTCTGAACAACAGAAAGAACGACTTACTCTACAATAAGGGGGAGAAGGGGGGAGTGAGGTAGAACACGCAAGCCTGGTTACTATGGAAGCCACGAGGCGAATCGTGATCAAACATGCAGCATACCGTACGTTAGAATCATACAAAGGATGATGAAATCATAGGCTATGTAACAATATATATATATATAAATATATATATATATATATATATATATATATATATATATATATATATATATATATATATATATATATAATATATTTCTGGTTCATATTAATGATCTCTTATCTGTCACCCACAATCCCATTCACTCAACACTACACAGTTCATTCACACTCAGACATCCATTTACAAAGTCTAATATCTCTACCTCTCAACTCAGTACAGCCATCTCCATAAATCAAGATCTATCTACAATCAGTGGATGGGGACAAAACAACCTTGTCTTTAAATGCTAGTAAAACTAAATATACACAGTTTACTAATAGACAGATATTGCCAGATTCGTTCATCACCTTCAGTGCTACTAATATTCCCATCTCCAAAAGTATTGAAATTCTAGGTGTCTCACTTAACAGTGCCCTCAGCTGGACCTCTCATGTCAGATCACTTGCTAAAACCGCCTGAAAGAAACTTGGATTATTGTACAAAGTCTGTAACTTCTTCGCCGATGAGCAGTTAGCTATAATTTATAAGAGTCATGTGCTCTCACAGCTTGAATATTGCTCACCCATGTAGAATGGTTGTGGAGAGGTTGCATTAAGACAACGAGACAAAATTCAGAACAAAGCTGTTAGAATCATTAACAACCCTGCCATTAAATATAAACTACCTCCCCTGCAAGTAAGAAGGAATGTTGCCTCCCTTGCATTATTTTACAGATATTTTTTCGGCAAATGCTCGGACGAAGTTGAGTCCATGGTGCCACCTCTCCATGCCTTCCCTCGTGCTACACGGGCATCTGGTAGCGCTCATGACTGGAATGTCACTCAGCCATATTGCAGAACTTCTGCCTATCAGAATTCTTTCAATCCCCGAACTGCATCTCTCTGGAACTCGCCTCCCCAGAGTTGTTTCCCTCCAAATTTCAACCCACAACTGTTCAAGTCTAACTGTTACAGATATTTTATGAACAGAGGACACCAGTAATCTGGTGTATGGATTATTTTTTTTTTTACTCATTTGTTTTTCCTTCCTCCGTTCTGTTATATATATATATATATATATATATATATATATATATCTATATATATATATATATATATATATCTATATATATATACACAACAAGGCTGTTAGAATCATTAACAACCCTGCCATTACATATAAACTACCTCCCCTGCAAGTAAGAAGGAATGTTTCCTCCCTTGCATTATTTTACAGATATTTTTTCGGCAAATGCTCAGACGAAGTTGCGTCCATGGTGCCACCTCTCCATGCCTTCCCTTGTGCTACACGGGCATCTGGTAGCGCTCATGACTGGAATGTCACTCATCCATATTGCAGAACTTCTGCCTATCAGAATTCTTTCATTCCCCGAACTGCATCTCTCTGGAACTCGCCTCCCCAGAGCTGTTTCCCTCCTAATTTCAACCCACAACTGTTCAAGTCTAACTGTTATAGATATTTTATGAACAGAGGACACCAGTAATCTGGTGTATGGATTATTTTTTTTTTTTACTCATTTGTTTTTCCTTCCTCCGTTCTGTTATTTATAAATATATATATATATATATATATATATATATATATATATATATATATATATATAAAAAATCAGCCCCCCGCCAACCTTATATAGGATACAAATAGGAGAAAGAGGGCATAGTTTTCATAGTTTAGTACATGTTGTAGAATGGGCTCCCTTGAGTTAACTACTACTGCTACTACTACTACATCTGCTACAACAACAACAACAACAACAACTACTACTACTACTACTACTACTCACTAAGTATATCATGGGATATTACCCCTTCACAAATGTTGCCACTGCGATCATGAAGCTTTTACACTGGGGTACTACCTTCTTTTATGACGTATTCGTATTATTTTGTAATTCTTCAAACTGGCATGAATATCTTAGGATTAGGTAAGCAGTGTCCATGTTTTCTCGGAATGCACATGAAGAAACTGCGCATCAGCTTTATTATGCATGTATGTCAGCTTTATTTATCCAGTGCTGTGTAAGCAGTTTATGTATTATGGAATGACACTACAACTGTGAGCAGGGCAATGGGCAGGATGCAGGTGGGGAAGGCAGCAGGTGTATCTGATTTGACTGCTGAAATGTTGGAAGCCTCAGGAGATCTAGGAGTGGGGTTAGTCACTGACTTGATAAATACGACTATAATAGATGAGTGTGTTGTCCACGATGATTGGCTGAAGTGTGTAAATGTAAATGTGTATAAGGGGAAGGGTGATGCCCTGGAAAGAGGAAATAATAGGCATGAAGCTTTTGGACCAGATTTTGAAGGTACTGGAAAGAGTTCTATAGGGTATGATTAGAAAGAGAGTGAATATTGATGAGACGCAGTTTGGGTTTATGCCAGACAACCACTGATGCCATATTCATTGTTCGACAGATTCAGGAATAATATATATGAAAGAAAAGGGAACTGTACTTTGTTTTTGTTGATTTGGAGAAGGCCTTTGACAGAGACCCTGGAGAGGTGGGAGTGCATGTGGATATTGTCAGGCGTGAAAGGGTTGAACTTGCTGGTGAGTCTCTTGAGTGCGTGGAAGAGTTTTGTTATTTGGGAGACATGTTATGTGCTGGAGGTTGGGCTGGAGTTCTGTGGCTAGAGAGAGAAGTGGTTGGAAGAAATTCAGGGAGCTGTTGGCTCACTTGGCATAGAGAGGGCTCTCTCACAGTGCTAAAGGATCTTTGTACTGGGCATGTGTTAAGAGTGTAATGCTGTATGGTAGTGAGATCTGGGCAGTAATGGAGGAGGATATACACAGGCTCAAACGTACAGAAATGGTAATGATTAGGTGGATGTGCAGTGCATTCCTGAGTGCAAGGCCTGGGGGTGCCTGGTTCACAATGCAGTTGAGAGGTAGGAAGGGATTGGAGTGTATTGGTGTTGTGATGAGGAGGGGTAGGTTGAGATGATTTAGGCATGTAGAAATGATGAGGGATGATAATTGGGTGCAGAACGTGAGAAGTGTTAATGTTAGGGGTAGGGTAGCGTGAGATAGACCGAAAAAGACCTGGGACGATGTCACTGAATGTCACTCAGGGATAAGGGACTAAACAGGGAAGTTGCCAGAGATCGAGCAGCATGGATAGCCGCCTTTAGGTGACCAAAGCCGACGCATGTAAGCATCTTGGAGCCTTCAAAAACTAAACGAAACGATCAGTTACAGTCTCGCTATGTATCTATCGCGAGACGTCTTAATCCCGTGAGGGGTGGCCACAAACAAATCGCCTCCATGTCGCCCTGTCCCCCGCCATTTCACTGCCCTGCTCCAAGCTCACCCCCCCCCTCTATCATATACCTCTCCACTCCATCCCTCCATCTCATCCATGGCCTCCCCCTCCCTCTCTCCCCCTCCACCTCTCTAACATATACTCTTCTCGTCAGGCTCTCGCTCTCCATCCCCTCCACACGGCCAAACCACCTCAATGTGTTTCTCCTAACTCTTCCTATCACACCCACATCTACACTACAACGTTCCTTCACTTCCTGATCTGTCACTCTGTCTCTTCATGTGACTCCACAGGCTCCGCTCAAATAACTCATTTCCACTGCTCTCACTCGTGTCTTGTGTCTTTCCAACAACGTCCAAGCTTCACTTCCATACGTTAGAGTTGGTATCACAATACTGTCATGCAGTAACATTTTCACTTCCATGTTCACTTCCCTGATTCTTATCACTTCTTTCAGAGAACCAGCAACCTTGTTCTACCCTGTCACACACTTCACCTTCCAAACTTCCATCCTTACTCATCACACTACCCAAGTACTTAAACGCACTCACATTCTCCATTTCCTCCTCATCCATCCTCACGATACATTCAGTGACTTCATTTCTCTCGAAGACCATAACTTTACTCTTGCCTACATTCACTTGGATTCTGTTTCTTATACACTCTCTCAGACTCATTCAGTGAGCTATGAAACTCCTCTTCGTCTTCACTTAACAACACAGTATCATCTGCAAACAATAGTACAGGGAGTTTCCACGCACTACCCTCTCTCATTAGGGCCGCTCCAGCATCCATTGTCCTACCTTGTATCTATTTTATAACCCCATCCATATACAGATTGTACAATCATGGAGACGTGACACATACCTGTTTCAACCCAACCTTCGAACAGAAAATTCACTCAGTTCACTATCCACACGCACTGCAGTCTTAGCACCCTCATACATACTCTCCACGGCATTCAACAACCTCCCATTTACTCCATATATCCTTAATACTTTCCACAATCCTTGTCTATCCACCCTGTTATATGCTTTCTCCAAATCCGTGAAGGCAGCATACAACTTCTTTCCCTTCTCTAGAAACTTTTCCACAAAAGACCTAAGGATAAATACATGATTTACACAACCTCTTCCCTTCTTAAAACCTCTCTGTTATTCTCCAACTAATTCCTCCGTTATTTCCCTAACTCTGTCAATAGGAATCCTACCATATACTTTTCCTTATACACTAAGAAGACAAATGCCCCAATGATTACCATTCACTTCTTTTTCCCCTTTTCCTTTGTACAGGGAAATAATTATACCTGACTTCCAATCCTCCAGGACTTTACCTTCCTCAAAGGCCAATCTGTACATCTTCCACGTCCATTCTACTATTATCTCTCCCTCATGCTTCAGCATTTCACCACACGCTTCATCTTCGACTATTTTCTTCTACGATGGAACACATTTCATCCATTCCTCCTTTCTCTGAAATCTCCGTTGTAGGAGATTTCAATGTTCACCACCACCTTTGGCTCTCCTCTCCTTTCACTGATCCACCTGGTGAACAAGCCTACATCTTTTCTATCCTTAATGACTTAGACCAGCTTGTACAGCACCCTACCCATATCCCTGACTGCCTTGGAGATAGCTCCGACATACTTGACCTCTTCCATACAACTAATCCTGCTGCCTACACTGTTCATCTTTCCTCTCCATTGGGCTCATCCAATCACAACCTCATTACCTTAACTTGTCCTATTGCTCCGGTACAGCCCGTGGACCCTCCAAAGAAACGTCGACTGTGGCACTTTGGAGCTACGGATTGGGAGGCCCTCAGGCAATACTTCTTTGATTTTCCCTGGAATGATTATTGCTCCCATGGTCGGGAGCCATCTGAGTGTGCCTTGTGCATTACTCTCTCGGCCATGGAAGCATACATTCCCTTCTCGTATGCTTTGACTAATGCAAGAAAGCCTTGGTTTAATCACGCTTTTTCTAATGCTGTCCACAACAAGGAGAGGACCTATAAAAGGTACCAGAGCCAAAACACCCCTGAATCACATTATTTGTTTATGTTTCTGCCCGGAATCGTGCTCTGTTCTTCGCTGTGCTAAAATTAATTTCATCTGTACTAAATGCTCTCAACTTTCCAACCAGAATTTTTCCCGCTCCTTCTGGCACCTTGACAAAAGCCTTTCTAGCAACTTTACCTCATCATCCTTCCCTCCTCTTTTCTACTCTGATGGCTCTGTAGCTATTTCCTCTACCGGTACTCATGAAGCAGATCTCTTTGCTCAGACTTTCTCCTCCAATTCCACCTTTGACGATTCCGGTGCTGTTCCTTCATCATTTCCTCCCTCTGACTTCCTCATGGCTGACATTAAAATTTCTTCAGCTGATGTATTTTCTGTCATCACTGGCCTAAATACTAACAAGGCATATGGGCCTGATGGGGTCCATCATACTGTCCTCATGAACTGTGCTTACACCCTGCCTAGGTAAACTCTGTCGCCTATTTCTATCTACTTGTACCTTTCCTTCTTGCTGGAGATTTGCTCTCATTCAGCCAGTCCCAAAGAAGGGCGACCATTCTCAACCCTCTAACTATCGTCCAATTTCTTTAACATCCTGTATCTCAAAAGTTTTCGAGTCTATTCTTAACAGAATAATTTTAAAGCATCTTTCCTATCACAACCTTCTTTCTGATCTTATTATGGGTTCCGTCAGGGACGCTCCACTGGCAAACTTCACACCTACCTTTCAGACTCCTGGTCATCTTCCTTTCGGGACTTTGGCGAAAGCTTTGCCATTGCACTTGGCATCTCAAAGGCTTTCGATCGAGTTTGGCATAAATCTATAATATCCAAACTGCCCTCTTACGGTTTCTATCCTTCTGTCTGTGCCTTCATCAATAGCTTCCTTTCAGGTCGTTCTATAGCCGCTGTTGTAGACGGCCATCGTTCTTCTCCTAGATCTATCAATAGTGGTGTTCCTTAGGTTTCTGTCCTGTCACCAACTCTCTTCCTTTTATTCATCAATGACCTTCTAAGCTGTGCATCTAACCCCATCCATTCGTACACTGATGAGTCCATCCTTCGCCTTTCCATTCGGTTCCCTCAACGTCCATCTCACCAGTTACTTCATCAAACAAGGGATGAGACTATGGATTACCTAATGTCTGACTTGGCTAGTATCTGTGACTGGGGTAAAACTAATCTTGTTTTCAGTGCATCAACGACTCAGTTTTACACCTATCAACTTGACAAAATCTTACACAGGAGTACCCACTAATGTTTAATAATATCCAGCTTGTTCCTGCTTCATCCTTGAACATGCTAGGGGTTTCATTCACTCGGGACTTATTTTGGAAAGATCATATTATATCTCTTGTAAAATCTGCTTCCAAGAGATTAGGTGTGCTAAGCCGACTCCGTACCTTCTTTATCCCTGCACAGTTGTTGACTTTATACACGGGTTTTATTCGCCCCTGTTTAGAGTACAACTCTCATGTGTGGGGAGGCTCCCCACATACGGCTCTTTTCAACAGGGTGGAGTCAAAGGCTTTTCGTCTCATTAACTCTCCTCCTCTTACTGGCTCCCTTCAACCTCTGTCTCTTCGCCTCACAGTTGCAGCTTTATCTCTTTTCTATTCCTACTTCAGTGGTCACTGCTCCTCTGAATTGTCTGCTTGCATCCCTCCGCCTCTACGACGGGCGCGTAGCACCCGTCTAGCAACAAACTCTCATCCCTTTTCTGTGCAGCTCTCTAATTCAAGAGTTAACTGTTATTCCCAGTCCTTCATTTATGCAACAGGTCAACTCTGGAACTGTCTCCATCTGTCTGTATTTCCTACTTCCAATGATCTCAAGTCCTTCAAAAGCAGTGTGTCTAGGCATCTCGATATGAACGGATCTTGAATTTGGCTCTCTAATGTATTGTTTGTTTGTTTTTTTAAGCAACGTTGTGCGGGCTTCTGGCCTTTGATTCCTTCTTCCTTGTATACAAATATTACTGGGGCTTTCCCCATATTGACTGTCTTCATTGCTTTCACAACTTCCATCTTGCTGATTTCTTTCTCTCTTCTCACATCCCTCTCTCTCCCAGCCATTACCCAGCCACTTATACTCGCATTACTTTCATTCTCTGTGTTTAACAATTACTTAAAGTGTTTTCTCCATCTACTCACTTTTTCTCCCCTGTGACGGGGGAGGACACAATCTGGCCGCACTATGGGGTGATACTACTACTCTGCGGCCAGGCTGTGTTAGGAAGAATACCACCACTGTATTCCCTGCGTGTCGTAAAAGGCGACTGAAAGGGGCGGGGTGAGGGGACTAGGGACCCCCTCCTCTGTTTTTTAGTTCTTAAAAAGAGACAGGCCAGAGAAAGGGATGGGGGATTGAGTTATCCCCGTACCCTGAAGATTGGGTCTATGAATGTGCGTGGATGTAGTACGATTGAGGCTAAAAGGGAGGTGATTGGGAGAATGTTTGTGAGAAGAAAGTTGGATGTGTTAGCTTTGAGTGAAACGAAGATGAAAGGGAAGGGTGAGTCTATGTTTGGAAGTGTGAATGGAAGATTGTCAGTTGTTGATAGAGGAAGGGCAAGAGAAGGCGTAGTCTTGTTAGTGAGTCCGGAAGTACAGCAGTGTGTGATTGAATGGAAGGTGTCATCGAGACTGATGAGGGTGAAAGTGAAATTTGAACGTGAGTTGTGGGTGTTTGTGAGTGCATATGGGCCTGGTAGTGAAAGGGATGAAGAAGAGAGGGCGTCTTTCTGGAATGATGTTGATGAGTGTCTGCAGATTGGAGCTAATGTGAATGTGGTAATGATGGGAGATCTGAATGCTTGAGTGGGAAATGTAGCAGTTGAAGGTGTAGTTGGTATGCATGGTGTGCCTAGAAGAAATGAAAATGGGGAACGAATGATAGAGATGTGTGTTGAGCTAGAGATGGTGATTGGAAATACGCTGTTCGAGAAGAAAGATATTTATAAGTATACATGGGTGAGACAGGAGGGTGGAATGATTGTTGATAAAGCACTGATGGACTATGTGGTTGTGTCTAGGAATGTAATAGGAAGATTGTTGGATGTGAGAGTTTTGAGAGGGAAGGGTGGGGTATGTCTGACCACTACCTTGTGAAGAGAAAGTTAAGAGTAGGCAAGAGATAGGTGAGAGCTAGGAGGGTTAGGTGTGGCAGGGAGGTTTTGAAAGTGAGTGAGCTGGATAAAAGGGAGAAAATGATAGAGTATCAGGAGAAATTGAATGTTGAGTTGAACGCAGTGAAAGATCAGGAAAATGGCAGTGTGGAGGAGGAATGGCAGTTGTTTAAGAGTTTGGTGGGGCATGCAGGTGTGTGGTGTGAGACGTGTGGGTGGTGGTGTAAGAAAAGGAAGTGAATGGTGGTGCGAGGAAGTAAGTGTGGCTGTGGCTGAGAAGAGACGTGCATATGAAGTGTGGCTGCAGAGGAAGGATGAGGTGTCATATGAGAGGTATAAGGAAAAGAGGAACAGAGCGAGAAGAACTGTGCGTGATGCTAAAGTGGCAGCAGATGAGAGGTGGGGTAGGCGGCTGACTGAGAATTTTCAACAGAATAAGAAAATGTCCTGGAAGGAGGTTAAAAGGGTGCGAGAGGGAGAGTCTGGGAAGGAAGAACGAGTAAAAGCAGAGGATGGAAGGATGTTAATAGAGATGGATGCAGTAAGGAAGAGATGGGCAGAGTATTTTGAAAGATTGTTAAATGTAGAGGAGGAAAGGGTGGCTGAGATTGTGGCGGATGGAAGGGTGCAAGGAATAACTGTGTTGGGAGAGTTGAATGATTCTTTGATCACGAAGGAGGAAGTGGAGAAGGCAGTAAAGGAGATGAAAACAGGGAAAGCTGCAGGTATGGATGGGTGTGCTGTGAAATGCCTGAAAGGTGGTGGAGTGACTATTGTTGACTGGTTAGTAAGACTGTTGAATGTGTGCTTTGTGAAAGGTATGGTGCCAATTGACTGGGCAAGAGCTTGTGTGGTCCCGTTGTATAAAGGCAAGGGTGATAAGTATGAATATACTAGCTTTAGGGGTATAAGTCTGTTGAGTGTTGTAGGTAAGGTGTATGGCAGAGTGTTAATTATGAGAGTTAGAGAGGGTACAGAGGGAGTGATTGGTGATGAACAGTGTGGCTTTAGGAGAGGGATGGGATGCGTGGATCAGGTGTTCGCTGTGAGACAAGTGTGAAAAGTATTTAGCGAAAGGCAAGGATGTGTTTTGGGCATTCATGTATTTAGAGAAAGCATATGATAGAATTGATAGGGAGGCTTTGTGGACTGTTTTACGATTGTATGAACTTGATGGTAGGTTACTAAAAGGGGTGAAAAGTTTTTATGTAAATAGTAGAGCGTGTGTAAGAGTGGGAAATGCTGTGAGTGATTGGTTTCCCGTTAGAGTGGGGCTGCGACAGGGATGTGTGATGTCGCCTTGGTTGTTTAATATTTATATGGATGGTGTTGTAAGGGAGGTGAATGCAAGAGTTTTAGGTGGAGGTCTGAGTCTGGTGAGTGTTGATGGTGGAGAGTGGAATCTGAAGCAGCTGCTGTTTGCAGATGATACTGCACTGGTGGCTGATTCAGAGGAGAGATTGAGACAGTTGGTAGAGGAGTTTGGAAGGGTGTGTGGAAGGAGGAAATTGAATGTAAATGAGAATAAGAGTAAAGTGATGAAGTGTCCGAGGTTGGTAGATGGTAGGGGGATGAATATAGTTTTGAATGGTGAGTTGCTTGAGGAGGTAGAGTGTTTTAAATATTTAGGGTCACATGTTGCTGTGGATGGAAGAATAGATGCAGAAGTGAAGTTTAGAATGAATGAAGTATGTAAGGTGCTAGGAGGAATGAAAAAAGTGTTTAGATGTCGTTCGCTTAGAATGGATGTAAAGAGAAGGCTGTATGAGGGTGTTGTGGTACCGACTGCGTTATATGGGGCTGAAACATGGAATGTGGGTGTAGCAGAGAGGAAAAGTTTGAATGTAATGGAAATGAGGTGTCTGAGGAGTATGTGTGGAGTGACACATATGGATCGAGTGGGAAATTATGAAGTGCGAAGGAGAACTGGAGTTGTTCGGGAGATGGCTGGTAAAGTTGAGCAGAGGGTGTTGCGATGGTTTGGGCATATGGAGAGAATGGATAATGAGCGACTGGTGAAAAAGATAACTAGATCTGATGTGAGAGGTGTAGGGCTGAAAGGGAGACCACGAATAGGATGGGTGGACAGTGTGAAGAGAGCACTGGATGCAAGAGGGATGTCTGTTGAGCAAGGAAGAGTGGCTGTGCGTGGCAGAAATAAATGGCGAGAAACTGTGAATGAATAAATGATGACGCAGCCCTGAGGGGATATTCTTCCGCATTTGGTCTGATCAGCTGATCAGGTCAGGTGCGGGTAAGGAGATGGGTCTATTATGATGTGGCAGGGGTAAACCAGCTCTACTGTCGGGCCCTGCTGCGGATGTCACTGATTGCACTGAGCAGTTGACCCTTGTGCGGTGTGGTGCGTTGAGGTTCTGTCCCTTCTCCCCTTTGGGGCTAAGATGCGAATGAATGTGTTTGAATGGATGAGTAAATGGTGAGTGTGTCGTCCTGTCTCGGCTACCTCCCTTTTCTTGGGGGAAGCAGCATAGGTATATAGATAGATAGAATTTACCATTCTTCCACCATGCCGTTCCTTGCACCCCCTTTCGTCTCCTCATCACCCCACAAACCACCTCACATGCTGTACAGATTTCTTCTGTGAATATTTTGCACACATCTTCCACGTCTCCCATCTGGTCCAAGTCATATTTACCCAATCGCTCCTCCACTTCTCGTTTATATTTTGCCTTTTTTCCAATCCTTTTGTAACCTTTCCACTCTCCTTGTATGAACTACTTCCTCCTGTCCTTCCCCTCTTCTCTTCCTCCCTTTCATTGGAACCTTTATTTTTACCACCACCAAGTGGTGGTCAGAAAGTCCACTCCCCCAGCCTCTATATGCTCTTGCATCCATAGGTCGCAACACTAACCAGACGCACACCTTTTTTCTATGAAGTTGTGTCTTCCTAAGGAACAATGTTGTGCCGTTATGCAGTTTTGATCTGTATTTCAGCTCAATACAGCCTGTTTTATTCTCATTCCTTATCGAGGGCATTCATCACTTTAGTCATTTATCAGTTCATATTTACCCAGCGCATGCAATCTGATTTATAAGTAAATAATTTGTAGATGTTATAATTTTTTCTACTATATTACGAAAACTTCTGTACTTATTGCATCCGCAATCCATCCCACTCCGGCTGTAGATCATTCCCATCTCTCTCTCTCTCTCTCTCTCTCTCTCTCTCTCTCTCTCTCTCTCTCTCTCTCTCTCTCTCTCTCTCTCTCTCTCTCTCTCTCACGTGTGTGCGTGTGTGCGTGTGTGTGCGTGTGTGTGTGTTGGAATACAATATAAAATGAAAACTCATATTGACGAATCACACCATCTCAGTGTCTCTGACAGTAGACCTTCAGCGTTGCCTTAACGTGCCTAAGATACGAGAACGCTGTGCACAAGAACATTATTTTTAATGATTAGCGGTATATTCTGACGATATAATTCATATTAACATGGCTTGCTTTTCTCACAAATTTAAATTGTCTGCTGCAATACTCAGGATGTCCCGGGAGGAAATGTCATAACATTAAAAAACGATAGATGAGGGAAGTCTAATTAAAAATGTTATATCATCATGTATCTGTATCTCGACCATTTCGGAGATACAGTGACTGATGTCATTATGGGCTAAAATACCCTCACTAATAATTTACCCATAAAGACATCAGTAGCTATTCCATAACTTCTGAGATACTGACATACGTTTTTACATAGCATCCTCTCATTTATCATTTCCCAGAGTTATATCCTTTCTTCCCGGGACACTCTACAGTACATAACACATGATATTCTTACATTATCTTCACTGACTGTTACTACTTGTATATTTATATTACAAAATGAGCTGAAAGAAAAGACAAAAACAAAGGCAAACGTTAATTCCGTTATCAAGCGTTACAAAATCGTGGTCATTAATACGCATATCGTAATTTTTCAAATAATGCTCTCATTAAGTGACCTTTTCAAGTGGTACTTTTGAGTAAGTATGTCGCATAAAAGTGTGAAGGGTTAAAAAAACTGGTTGAAAGGAGAGGTGAGAGGGATGTAGAACAAGGTTCGTTCATTCAGACCCGGAATAACTAATTATTTGGTAAGGTAATAACACATTTCTCCGTGTAGTACAAGAGTAAACTCGACCCATTTTTAGACTGTGAAAACAAAGATTGAGTTCTAAGAGACCATTGCTGATATCACAAAGTGGCAAAGGGAAAAAGAAAACTGGAACCACACATTTACTCATTCCAGTGATATTGAAGTCATGAATATTTGCTGAATCGGTGTAACAGCAAGCACTGCCTCACGGTTAACTTGCAAACATTCTGGGAATGTGTTTAGATTTGTACAGAAGTAGCAACTAAGTCTATATCTTGCCCCACCCTCTGGGAAGCCACACATCGACCGAGCAAATCAGAAAGTCGAACGACCACCCTTAACCTCCCTCAGCAACTCAGCTCCTATCATCCACCCACCCAGTCACCAACAACACACCACTCACCCATCCACTCCACCTCACCCTACCCACCCAACTACCCACTCCACCGTAACCCACCTACCCCATGGCCACCTATCCACCCACTTCACTCACCCACGCCATCCACCTTGAGCATCCACAAAGTGATTTATCCTACCCCACCGACTCTCCTGGCCATCCCATCCACCTTACCCAAGGCATCCAGCATGATCACCCATCCCGTTCACTCGCCCTACCTAGCCACCGTAGCTATCCACCCTGACCACCCAGCCTAACCCTTCTCCTAAACAACCTTGCTCAGCCCATCAAACCTGCTTCATTAAGACAACCCAAGAAGATACCCACCCTGGCCATCCACCCATCCACACCACCCGCATCCACACTAACCTAACCAACCATGCCCATCCACCTATTGTACCTACTCATCCCACCCACCCTGCCCACTCCTACTCACTCAACTACCCACCCATCTCTCCCAACCCTCCCATCCACCTAACCTTGCCCATCCACCCACTCACTCTGCCCACCCCACCGACCCAACCCACCTGTCCAGCAGGATGATTTGTAAGTTTACACACACACACACACACACACACACACACACACACACACACACACACACACACACACACACACACACACACACACACACACACACACACACACACTCCCATAAGCACACTGACATAATTTAATATTTTATCACTGTCACCTCATAAGGTTAATTTGGGTTTATGTAGCAGGAAAAGAGCGTATAGGACCTATTAAATGGCGATGCACCAAGGGTGCAAGCTATGAAAAAGCCTCCCACTCCTGTCTTTCCCAGTTTCTTCTTTCCTTACTGTTCCTTCCACTTTTAACATAATATTACATCTGAATATGTCGTACTTTACACATGTATTTCATCAATCTGAGTCACTATCAATAATAAGTCAGTATGTGCTCATCATTTAGTGCGCATGAACACAATCTGTGTGGCAAGTGCATCTCTTGACTCCTTCTGCATGAGAGAGAGAGAGAGAGAGAGAGAGAGAGAGAGAGAGCTGGGATGGTACTGAACATGAAGTTCGCTACAGACTCAGCCTTCTCATAACATATAAAATTCCAGGGTTTCGTGTGACCCCATTTGACGTAAACATTTTATGTTTATTGTATCAGTAATCGTGGCAGCAATTACGGTGTATGGCTAATGTATATGTGGTAGTTGGCTTCCATAAAATGATCATAAACTAGAAAGTAAAAACCTTATTCTAAAATTATCATTAAGATCAAAGGGTGGAAAAGTACGAGCGAAAAAAAAATAAAAAGTATAGAAACAAGAGAGCATGTAGGATGGGATGAGATTCAGAATTCTATACCCATTACTATATTCCACCAGCTACAACAGGTCTATGGGTAGTGTGGATTGAAATAAGAAGTACAGAACCCTGAATCTCCTACCATCCCTAATGCTCTCTTGTTTCTGTGTTTTTTTCATCTCTAGTTTCTACATTTTTCCATCCCTACATATTAACAACCACTAAATAAACTTTTTCGTTTTCTATCCTTACCCATGTGAATGTCTACCAATCAGCAGTATTATCTTCACTATTATTTTCACTACAACATTTATCGTTATCAGTCTAATACCAGCAGTCATTAATATCACTTTCATTAGTACCACTACTGTCACAGCCACTTTCACAACCACCACTGCCATCAGTACCTCTGTCATCACTACCACTACTATCACAGCCATTTTCACAAGTACCAGTACCATCACTATCACTGTCATCACTACCATTACCATCACTATTGGTACAGAAAACACAGGAAAAGGAAAATCTAGTACAAATGAAACCTCCCGTGGTACATCTCTTCATACTCTCCTTTGAACATTCTGAGTTTTTTGCGCAATGTAAAACTGCGGCTATATACATTAATTAATCAAAAGATACAAGAGACAAAAGCTTGTTAGGTTTGTTAGGTATTTTTCATGTTACATATTTAGGAGAATATAACCACAAGGAAACGTATACAGAGCGTGGCCTGAGCCATGCAGCCCTTAAAGGGAAGGGGGCAAAAAATGAGCATGAGGAGTGCAGGAATGGGTGGGATGGGTTGAAACTTTGATGGACAGTGGGGCTGCGACAGGAAGTTTGTTTTGTGAAAATGGGTAATAAAGAATGAATAACTTGAATGCAGTTAAGAATTATTTCCTAGTTTTCTCCAACAAAACTAAGTTCGCATTCTTTCATTTACCGGGCATTTTGCTACTTAGATAACAGTAATAATAAGTAGAAGAACAGTAATAACTAGAGGGACACTGAGTGGAGCGCATCTCTCCGACAAAGGCAACGTAATTTCCAAACCACTTTTCATAATGGGTTAAGTTTTCTCATCAATGATTAGGGTTTCGAAGAAAGTGTCTTCCGGATCCAGAATATGTAATACGATCCAGATCGGTCCCAAAAGTTAATCGATTGATCCCTGGAACGTGGACTATATACCCACCAAATTTGGGCCAGAACTCTCTCTTAGTGTTTGAGTAATCCTGCTACTGACAAACAAACATAGCCTTCAAGTTTTGGAAAAAGCAGCCCTGAAAGATAAACTTTTGTATCTTATATTTTTGTAATCTGTAACATTCCAAGAGTGCGGGAAGGTAAGATACTAATAAAAATCTCATTGCAAAATCCATAAAATGAAGCATAGTTTAGAAGTGACTCTTCATGTACAAAGCGTTCAGTGAAAAACACTGTATCTCCAACACAGTAGTGACATAACATCATAGTATTAATTTTGCTGCTTGAATGCACTAAATACTCCTTCAATAATCCCACTGAAACATGGTAGTTATGTAAAACAAATATATTTTCAAATTTTATTGAAAAAATACATAAGGAAATATGAGATTTACTGAACAAAATATACATGTTTCTGAGTAGTGTGTCTAAAATAACTACCACGTACTGTACATTGTATCACTTTTTTCACCAAAAAATGTGAAACTGCTTATGTTCTTTGAACAGAGAAATACATTAGTAATTATATCTGTGGCAACACAGGCTCATAAAGTGAATCAACTGACTATCGTCTCAGACCCAAAACTTTGCTAACTGTAGCTTATAACTTGAACTAACTTTTCCATAGTGGGTGAGTTTCTTTGTGATTATCATAACTAAAATTATAAATGAACATGAAAAATATAATGACACTATCTCAAATAACAGGCACTCAAAAAATGAATCATCATATGACTCTTGTCACAGAGGCAGTACTTTGTTATCTGTATAACTTGAACTGACTTTACCAAACGGGTGAGCTTCTTATGTCTTTGTTATGGTATGCTAAATACATAACTGAATATGAAAAAATGTAATGACATCATCTCAAATCAATGACTCTTCATCTTCAGATGTTTCTTGGGCCTCAGTACGCTTTACCAAGGCATGTACATCCCATATAGCAGGGTACCTGTGCTTTTGCACATAGGCAGTTACATAAGCACTTTGATACTTCGCACTTGCAAGAAGCTGGTTTTGCTGGTTTGGTCATCATTATGGGTTGTAGTATGCCACTGACAACTCTTCTGTCATACTGGTGGCACATGGCAGAGATAATTTGCACATGTGGGCTCACTTCTAAATTATACGTTGGTATAGTGCACGAAGAAAATGATGATGAAAAGCATTTTCAGTAAGAGGTAAATTTCGCAGATCTGTTCTACTTGATGCAAAAACATGTTCCCTCAACACATTTAGGTCTCCAAATGTCTCGGCAACCTAAAGACTGACCATAAAAGCTCTTGCTTCTTTAACAATGCCGTCTGCTAGATTCAATACAGCACCACTTTCACCGTAACATGATATCTCTGAAAACTGTCCAGCTTTCTGTAAAGCTATCTTGGCTGCCTTCCTTTTTCCACGACTGTAAATGTAGCTCACGCTGTCACCTCCAGAAATCGCGTAAGTGAATATCAGTGCACGTGCAAGTCTGTTTTTTCTGTTTGGTATTTATGTGACAAAAACTGTACAAGTTCATTTATATCTATCTATCTATAGCCCGACGCCCTAATCCCGCAAAGGGTGGCCGCAGACAAAACGCCTCCAAGTCACTCTGTCACCCACCATTTGACTCCCCTCCCCCCAACTCACCCCCCCCTCCAACTCACCCCCCCCTCCCTCATATACCTCTCAACTCCATCCCTCCACCTCATCCTCGGTCTACCCCTCCCTCTCCCTCCCTCCACCTCACCTACATACACCCTCTTAGTCAGTCTTTCATTCTCCATCCTCTCCACATGTCCAAACCACCTCAGTGTATTTCTCCTAATCTTTTCAACCACATCACAAGTTCATGCACTGATAAATACTCATCCTGCTTCTGGATCCACATTTCTGTCACAGATTGTAAATGACAGTAGTGGTACATGGACAGGACAACAATATCTGTGTCTGTTGCTTGGAGTACAACACGTGACTGTTCATGAAGTGTAGTTGCATACGCAAGATGACTATTATACGGGTATCTGCTTCTTCGTGTTCTTCACATCTGAGTTCTTCAGTTTCATGAACACTGCCTCTACTGATCCTTACAGTCTTATCTTTGCTGGAAAATGTACCACCAATGTCAAGGGAGATACCTTTTAGTATAAGGGTGCCTTTTTTAGCGCAAATCATCTGTGATACGAAATCCAGCAGATTAGCCTTGTTCCTAGAACTTTTCATAAAGACTTTCAAGTTGGGAATGCTAACATTTTCTGCTGGTAAAAACGGTGGTGTGCTGGTGTTTCCACGAAAAATTCTTTCCGCCTTAAGACTTTTTTCACTTGAAAAATCATAACGATCGCCAACAAAATGGATTTCGTTGACTCCTTTTGTCTTCATTTCCATTATCTTTGCTGCATATCGTTTGACTAAATTACCAAAGGTTTTAGCACCTAGGGTTCGGAACCTCTGTATAAGTGCCTTGGCATCAATAATATGAGCAGCTGTTAACTCAGATGCAGATAACATGTCTATTTGGGTGACTCCATCACTTTCAGCTACGAGGTGTGCAGTAAAATCGCACGTACTGCCTTTGGTCATGGCAAAGCTGCTTGAAAACTTGGGATCAGGTTGAAACAGTGAGTTTGGATAAGGTGTCCATTTGTGCGAAAATGCTTCTTTTCGAGTCGCGTCATCACCTTCCTGTATGATGCATGAAGTTATTGTGACTACTGATTCTTCTTGGGAAACTTTCAGAATTGTTTGTTTTTTTGTTCAGACTGGTTATCTTTTGCTGTGGAAAGCGTTATATCTCTGAAGGAATACTCTTTGCAGATTCTGTTTCTTAAGCTTTCTTCATTGCTGCAATGCCTTTTGCCTTTGTATAGATGATATCATTTGATGTATTTTTCTCTCCAGTAGCAATGTTCCCCAGATCAGTGTTATTCATAGATGCAAATGGATTTATCAAATCCTTTTGCTGTTAATTTTCTGAGAGGTTTTGAAGATGTTCTCTGGCATATCAAACATTCCTTAAATGTGAAGTAAATACGTGTTTTTGGATTGGTTTCTGCTTTCCAAACAGGATCTATTTTGACTACAGTCAGTTCTGATGTAGTTGTTTATTCTGAAATGAGAAAGTATTTTTTATATTTTGCTCCTACAAAGTCTTGTCATATACATTCTTATTATCTATTCACAAATCTGAAGTATATGAAAAAAAAAATAGTAAATCTATCTGCTGAGGAACAATTAGGCGAGAAAAATTGTGAAGTATCATAGTCTTTCCAGATTTCTCCATTTACAGAAGTAATTTTTTTGGCATAACTTGTGTTGTAATTCATATATCCTCTTGCAGTTTTATATGTCTTATGTACAGCCCAATCGGCGGTAGTGGACCAAATTTGGGCTTAATCTGATCATTTTTTTAGCAAATTTGAAATATTGGGAGAAAATCGAGATTTTCGCATTAAACGTTTAAAAAAATTGTTTCGCAATGCGATCTTGAAAAGTATCTTACATTTTGATACACCTTAGATATCATTCCTAACAGCTTAGGCACAGCAAAAAGTTCATCTATCGGGTCCAACAAAACCCCTTATTTTGCGCGAAAATCTCAAGTGGCTCCCTGACTAACAGGGGTGAAAACATTCCTTGTCGGAGAGAACAAGTAGATGAACAAAGAATGCAATTACTTAGCGCAGTGCTTTTTAACCCTCTCGTGCATGGAATACATTAGTGCGTCAATATGCCTTCATCGAAAGTTCACTCACTTGACTCACATGTGAAAAAAAAAAAAAAAAAAAAAACATACAGCCTCAAAGGGGAAAAAAAAAGTTTCCTAGTTAAGTGCGCCAAATTTTAATGCGTCATAGGCAGACATAAGTTTTCCAAAATGCATAAATTGGCTCCGTTGCAGCTTGTCATAGAAAGCTGACCACTAGGATTTTGTCTACTGTGTTCTCCCTGCAGGCATACTGAGAAGGTGCTGATGCGGGCCATTTATTATTTTTTTTCCTGCTCGTTGCCATACGCATGTCATACATTTCTACTTGGACAGTTTTTGTTTTGTTTTTTAATAAAGCATTTGTAACTCGTATTTCAAACACAGAGATGCACATAAATATACATGGTATAGAGGGAACGGGGTTCGTATTGAAAGAAGCCTGATTGATTACGTGCTCGTAGAGAGGTCGATGATGGGAATGGTTGCTGATACGAGGGCTGTGAGAGGACGATGTGGAGGTCTGTCAGATCATATGACTGTGGTATGCAAGATCAAGCTGAAAGGAGTGAGGTGGATCAGGAGAGAGAGAAGCAGTCAGGGAGAAAGATTGAAAGTTGAGAAGCTGAGGATCAAAGAAATGGCAGATGAATACAGAACCAAAGTAGAGGACGAGTTAGAATTACTGAATTGAAATGAAATGGATCTGGACAGACTGCGGAATGCATATAGGGATTGCTTAGTTAGGAATGCTAAAGCGGTATGTGGTGTGGCAAGAGTAACAACAAAGAAGAAAGGTACGGCATGGTGGGATGAGGAGGTAAAGAGAGCGGTGGAGGAAAAGAGGAAGAAGTGGCTAAAGTGGTTACAGGATAGGGGTTCAGTTGAAATAAGAACTGAATATGCTGAGAGCAAGAAGCAAGTAAAGAGACTAGTGGAGAGGAAAAAGAAGGAGGTAAATGAGGATCTGGGAAGAAAAATGAATGCGAACTACTCTGAAAATAGAAAGGTATTCTGGAAAGAGGTGCGGAAATGTAGAAGTGAAAGCGGTAAGAAATGGGATGGTGTGAAGGATGCAGGTGGTAGATTATTAACCCGTGGAGATGAAGTAAGGACCAGATGGAAAGAATATTTTGAAAGCCTGATGAATGGGGATAGAGAGAGCAGAGCAGCGGTAAACATGATTGGTTTTGGGGGTGTACAGAGAAGGAATGCAGTGCCAGGAGAATTGACACTCGTACAGCTGAAGAGTGCTGTGAAGCGGCTGAAAAATGGGAAAGCAGCTGGGGTTGATGAGGTGTATGCAGAGATGCTTAAATGTAGTGGAGAGAATGGAATGAAGTGCTTGTTGGAGATATGTAAGAAGGCATGGATGAGTGAAACCGTGCCTGCAGAGTGGAAAAAGGCTGTGATTGTACCCCTGTACAAAAATAAAGGTGAACGAAGTGAGTGTAAGAATTATCATGGCATAAGCTTACTGAGTGTGGTAGGGAAGGTATATGGAAGAATTATTATAGAAAAAGTAAGAGAGATATCAGAAGTCCTAGTGAGTGATGAACAGGGTGGCTTTAGGAGTGGCAGAGGATGTGTGGACCAAATATTTGCAGTGAGACAGATAGTAGAGAAGGCTTGTGAGAAGGACCGAAGGTATTTATTGCATTCATGGCTCTGGAAAAAGCATACGACAAAGTGGACAGAGAAGGATTGTGGAAAGTTTTGCGCATGTACGGTGTAGAGGGTAAGCTGTTAGGTGCCCTCAAGAGTTTTTGGGATGGTAGTGAAGCATGTGTCAGGGTTAATGGGCATCTAAGTGAATGATTCACAATCAGTGTGGGCGTGCGACAAGATTGTGTGATGTCCCCATGGTTGTTCAATGAATATATGGATGAGGTGATGAGAGAAATGAAAACACGAGTAATGGAGAGAGGGATGGCATTGGTAATGAATGGTGATGGATGGAATATCTCAAATTTGTTGTATGCTGATGATGCAATACTGCTTGCAAGTACCGGACAAGAACTTGGTAGGCTAGTTCAGAGTTTTGCTGATGTCTGTAAGCGTCGTGCCTTGAGAGTAAATGAAGAAAAGAGTAAAGTGATGGTTATTGAGAGAGAAGGTGACTCTCAGTGCAATGTAACAGTGAATGGAAAAAGACTGGAATTGGTGAGAGTTCAAATACCTGGGTACAGTGATAGAAAAGAGAGGAAAATGTGCAAAAGAAGTTGAAAGTAGAGTGACAAGGAAGAAAAGTAGCTGGTGCAATGAAGGCCTTAATAAGAAACAGAGGCTTGAGCATTGCAGCTGCACGAGGCTTACATGAAGGAGTGTTAGTGCCAACTTTAACATATGGATGTGAGACTATGATGTGGCATGAAAATGAAAAGTCAAGAGTAAGAGCAGTGGAGATGGGACTGCTGAGGAATGTATGTGGAGTACAGAGGGTGGATAGGATACGAAATAATGTGATTCGTGAAAGATGTGGAGTGAGGAAGTCGGTGGAACCAGAGTTGAAGAGAGTGTACTGAGATGGTATGGTCATGTGGAGAGAATGGATAACAATAGACTGGTGAAGAAGGTATATATGAGCGAAATCGAAGGAGGGAGGAGGCGAGGTAGGCCAAGGAGAAGGTGGAGAGATATGGTGGATGAATGTGTGAGGAAGAGAGGTTTGGATGTCGGTGAGGCTAGGAAACTGACAGGAGATCGAGCTGGCTGGATAAATTTTGTGAGGAGATTTGCATGATCAGGGATTTTTGGCTTCCCTTTTTAACGTGGCAGAGTCTGGATTGACTCTGTCGGATACGATATGTGAAGCTACAGAACGTGGTGAATGTTTTTGGCGTATCCGATAGAGCCAGGATTCGGGGGGCTTGAATGATGAGTGAATGGAAGCATGGTCCATGGGACTGGGCAATTTTGGCCTTTCTGGACATTGCTACTCCTCACCCTGCCCTTGGGTGGGAAAGGAGGTCCGGATGATGATGATGATGATGATGACGAATAAAGCAAATTATTGGTATTCTCATGCGGTATTTAATTTCACATAAATGCACATTTGTATGTATGAAAACCCGTGTGGGGCGTAAACGGAGAGGGCCCAGACGAGGTGATGATGTAAGATAATCTGTGATGAGTGTTTACAAGAAAACGCTTTGCAAGAGAGGACTACGAACACCGTAGGTTAGCTGTTGGTTTCGGTTGTTGTATATTTTTTTCTAAAAGTATTCCAAGTATCGAAATGGGAATACACCACTGGAAAAATCGTAAAAAGGGCATTCTCAGCATGTTGAGCGCATAACAAACTTGCGAAAAAACTTCTGAGCTAGGAGGCTGGGAAGATTTTTTGTTCTTACTCAGGTAGCTTCTTGAGTAAAAGAGAAGAATATTTATGATATTGTTCACATAATGCCTATTTTTTATAATCATATTGTAGAATATTTTGGGGGGAAACGAATGATATATGTGTACTTTCTGCTTACTAAGGAGATTCTAAAGGGAGAAAATTGCCTAAAAAGCGAAGTTTTATATTGCGGGCGCCGCAGCTTCTGAGGCTGCCAAGGAGTGTCGTCTTGGAATGAAAACTTGGTCACTTACTCCATTTACAAGAGGGTTAAACTACTTCAGTCATTCACTCTCGAGTCTTCAACCCGCGACTAAATTTCCTTACATTATTTATCATTTCCGTCTTACCCTCCCTTGTCTGTTAATTTACATTTACTGTAATTCATTTTGTCATATGAGTAAGAAAATGCGTAAATTAATTCACTTCTCAAGTATTTCATTACTGCCACCAACGAAGTTGGAGGAGGTTATGTATTCATATGTTTGTCTGTTTGTTTGTCCACATGATATCTTCAAAAGTTGTCAATGAATTCCAATGAAATTTTGTGGGAGGGTCGGCCATGGGCCAAGAAAGAAATGATTAAAATTTGGGGCCGATCTGGATCCGGATGCAAAGTAGCCAGCACAATATCTCCAAAAGTTCCCAATAAATTCGAATAAAATTCTGTGGAAGAGTGGGCCATGAGTCAAGGAACGATTGATGAAATTTTGGGGGGGATCCAGATCCTATATATTTCGCACAATATCTCCACGGATCCAGAACCAGATCTGGGTCCTTTTTAATGGCAAAGGTATTGGCGGAGGTATGAGCTCTCTGAGTCCTCTCCAGTTTATTCATGTTTTTGAACATTCTAAAACTGTGTAAACAAAACTGAGAATGAAAAAAAAAAAGCAAAGAACAATTTATCTATGTTTTTCCAGGTTCCATCAGTAAGTCTTAGGACGTAGATTCCCTGTTATGTAGAACTTTAGTTTTTCCATAAAACTGGCAACACGAAGGAAAGTTACAGCTCAACAGTTCCCAACGCAGATCTTCCCGTGTTGCCACCAATTCCTTTGGTTTCTCCTAAAAGGCTATCTTAGATTTAATTTGGGCAATATCCTGCCAATCTGAAGTAGGAGAACCATAGATAGCGAGATAAAGTCAAATTTCCAACTCTACTGCGATTAAAAAGCAATAGGAACTTACAAACCAAATAAATGGCGTGCCTGTTAATTTTAAGCATAGGAAACTATAACTATATCCTTAATTCAAGTCGATCACCCTTCAAGTTTCATTCTCCCTACTTTCACCCGTCTAGTTTCATGCACCTCCCAAATATTGGTTCACCGATAGGACAGCCATTCACCAATTTAAGAAGCACTGGTTTAGCGTATGGGAAATGTTTATTACAGATGTGACATCCGCATCCGTATCCGCGGAGCATGAGCACTTTAAAAAAATCCGTATCCGTTTCCCCATCCGTAGTTTCACTGGTCAATATCCGCATTTGCGCATTTGCATCCGCATCCGCACATACGTCATCCACATCTGCTTCCGCACTTGCGGTATGAGGATGCTGCAGATGTTTGCGGATGTGTGAAATTATACTGTTATACAATTTTTTCACTAAAACTGAAGTAAGTAATATCGTTACAGTCTGCTCTCTCTCTCTCTCTCTCTCTCTCTCTCTCTCTCTCTCTCAACAAGACTCCCTTGGGCAATCATGTGTTTTTGCACTTCATATACGTAATTTTTGAGGTATACGAGATCAAAATTTGGTAACTGACAATAGTCACTGCCAATCAGTGACAGTGTGATGTAATGGTAGTCGTCCTGTAAAGAATATACTGTACATCAATTTATCGTGATTTTTGTGTGTAAACTATCTACCTATCTGTCTGTCTATCAATCTATTTATCTGTCTGTCTGTCTATCTATCAATCTATCTATACTCATATGTGCAGGATGTCCCAGGAGAAAGAGGAATAACTTGAGGAAATGACAGATGAAGGAATTCTAGGCAAAAATTACTATGCTGACATATATTCACATCTCAGCCACTACGGAACTACAATTAATGACTACATTATGGGCGAATTATGAAGACAATTTTCGCGCATAAAGTCGTTAGTAATTGTAGCTCTGTAACGGATGAAATTTGAGCACATGTCATATAACAGCATGTCCACACATGCGCTGGAACAAATGCTGGCAACATGTAAAGAACACAGCAATGAACAAGCTGCAAAAATGCTCGAAAAGACAGCGTTCATATCATGTTGGGAACACCATGTTGAAATCTCAGATGCCTCATAAGGCCACACTTTTCCCATCACCTCTGCTGCCAGTAGCTTCGAAATTGTATTGAAACATGTTTACACACATCTATCCAAAGACTGTTAAATGCATGTATCCAAAATTGCCAGCTGTGCTGTAAACACATGTTAGAGAACATGTGTGGATGCCACCTAACATTTTTTGCTTAGAATTCCCTCATCTTTCATTTCCCAAAGTAACGCTCTTTCCTCCTAGGATACCTTATATCTATATCTATCAATATCTATCAATATATATATATATATATATATATATATATATATATATATATATATATATATATATATATATATATATATATATATAATAACACCATAAAAAAAACCTCATCAAGAACAGCCCATTCAGTAATTCAGGAGTTGTTTACAAAATCCCGTTTAAAAGCTAAAATTTAACATTGGACAATCTGGAAAAGATTTGGAAACTAGAATCTCACAACATAAATACAGTGTAAGAACAGCCCAACAGAGCAGTGGTTTATTTCAGCACAAAACATCCAGTGATCACCATATTGACTGGGCAGGCTCTAAGTTTCTAGCAAGATCAAAAAGCTTAGATGAAAGAAATGTACTAGAATCTTGCCTAATTTCTGACACGTGTGAAAAGTATATAAGCATGAGCTATGGCCATTTCAAGCAGTATCCCCAGACTAACAATTGATTGTTCCCTATCGTCTCATGGTAGTGTAGTCATACCTGTGTGGGACACACCTAGCATTAATCCTCTAGGTCTAAAGTTAAGCCGCAGTATTCATCCCCTCCTCCTCCTCCTCTCTTCTCCCTCTCCCCTTCCCCCTTCCCCTCCCCCATCCCCCTTCCCCCAGCACCATAGAGTAGGAAGAGTCTGGCCAACTCGGTTTCAGACCTTACCTTGCGCACTCACCTGTGATTGGCCGACACCCGGTCACGTGACATATTGACGCCATATTGCATCCTCACCTCACCTTCTCACTTTCCTGACTGCCATTAAGAAAGCACAGAGATCAAGGGGGAAGCTACACTTTCTATGGCCATATCACCTGCTATATGCCTATATTTGGCCACAAGATGGTATACTGTGCAACCTGGCGATATTCTAACCGTACAGGTATGGGTATGATACCGCACAGGTTTCCTAGAGATCCCACAAGCAGAAAAAAATGGGAAATTAAAGTCCGCCAGAAAGACTAGACACCACAAACAATTCCTATTTGTGTTCTGTGTATAAATCTGTTCTCATACTCTCTAATCTTTCTGTTCACCCGTGTGTGTATCCGTCTCTTAAGATTCCTGTCCGTTCTAACTGTTGCTGTAGACTGAGACGTACTAAATTTATTAGATAGCCTGATAGTTACTTATTTGTTTTCAGTTCAGTTTCATGTAAACTAAGGAACATATCTATCTATCTATATAGGACATTAGGAAGAAGTAGCTGAGGAGATTATTCAATGTAAGGCTTCATATCTACGCCAAAAAACAACAATACATTCGCAAAAATGAGGCTCAACGCTATAAATCTGGAGGTGAATTAGGAAGCAAAAGCATAGCTATGAGATTCGCTGTAAAGAAGTATAAGTAAAAACTCTTCAATGTACACTACTTTAAGGCTGTAGGTTATAGCAGGAGCCACCCACAGTACGTCTGGTATATAAATATTTTTACTCCATTTATAGATAAGTGTTATAATATTGTATAAATAAAGTGGTGGGAAAGGAAAGGAAAACATTCAAGGACCTAGCAGCTTTTGTACAGGATTTTCAAGCTAAAACAATGTTATTCATACTTGTTGTTAGGCGGGTATAGGGGAGGCCTTGGTTGCGTTTTCCTTTTCTTTCCTCATGTTACTATACATTAAAAACGTTCTTTCATAATCATCAGCCATAGATGTATGTATGTATCTTTTTTTTTTTTTTTATGTGTCCGACTCTGGGCATAGGCTTCACAGCCTGCACTCAAGTCCCAGTAGTCCTCCTACATACATACACCTCACATGTATGTATATATATAAATATATACCCTAGATAGATAGATAGATAGATAGATAGATGGATGGATAGAAATATACATGTATATTGATATAAATATAAAAGACCTGTACCGAAATAAAAGGCTAGGGGGTTGATATTTGTACTTTTAGTATTGTTTTCATACGCCCTGTCGGTGACGACGTTTAGATGCAAGATGGCGCCCAGTACAGCGGTTGGCCAAACTTTTCCTACACTATGGTTCTGCCTTCCCCCTCCCTTCCCCTCCCCCTTCCTCCCCTCCTCCTCCCCCCTTTTGTCAGGTGCATCCCTAAGGAAGAAAAAAGAAAGGTACGTATTGTTCTGTGCATCACCCATTTTTAGATTCAGGTTATCCTTTCTTCTGTGTGCCACTCCCTGCTCCGGGTGAGCATAAAAGACCTCTACCCTTTACGTTTCTGTCTGTCTGAAGATGTGATATACTGAAGTATTCACTCTCGCTCGTTTCATTTCTTCCGTGGTTATTTTGCATATATATATATATATATATATATATATATATATATATATATATATATATATATATATATATATATATATATATATATATATATATATATATATATATATATATATAATGAGTGACAAGCAACGTTGGGTCTGGTTAGTACTTGGATGGGTGACCGCCTGGGAACACCAGATGCTGTTGGCTCGTTCTCCCTACGTGTCAAGTGGGGTTGGTGGAGGATTAGTGCCCCTCCCTGTAAAACAATTAACTCTAAGCCCTTGGCCACCCCGTTTGGGATACATGGCGTCTGGCAATGAATGAATGAATGATATATATATATATATATATATATATATATATATATATATATATATATATATATATATATATATATATATATATATATATATATTGTTAAGGAACAGAGAGAGATAATGAACACTTCAAGTGAGAATACTAAAATCACTACTGTCCCGCAAAGTTCCAGGTTCAAAACAAAAGAGTTAGGTAAAATTACAAGTTAAAGTTTAATGCTCAAACTAACAACTAAACATTCAGGACTCATAAGGATAATGTAATGGCAAAACAGGTTACATATATGGTTAACTGCAATAGCCTCTATTAACATGAATTTAGCAAGAGCAAATTTATCTAAGTCAGTCCTGATAAATGAGAAAACCGGATAATGCTCAGTTAAAGCAAGATATATTATTACAGATACAAATTATTGTTACTAATGGTTGACATTAAAAACTCTACATGAATCACAAAAAAAACCACCAGGCCTACGAATTAACGCGTTAGGCCATACAGTACAAGAAAAATGGTAACAACACTTATACTCAAATTATACAGCAGCTTGATGGCTGGAGACTTCCTGAGCACTCGCAAAAATAATAATACACTATACAGGAGAGGACAGAGATGTGAACAAAATGAGGAGTAGATCTAAGTGGCCACTAATGTAGAGACTGAGCTCATTATATAGGAGTCGGCAGAGCTTGATACAACTTGTAAGAAGGACGCGCAAATGAAGCCATAGGGGACAAAGAGTTGTCAATCCTGTTCTGAACAACAGAAAGAATGACTTACTCTACTATAAGGGGGAGAAGGGGGGAGTGAGGTAGAACACGCAAGCCTGGTCACTATGGAAGCCACGAGGCGAATCGTGATCAAACATGCAGCATACTGTACGTTAGAATTATACAAAAGATGATGAAATCATAAGCTATGTAACACCTTCCCACAAAGAAAAGAAATTTGCAAAGGAAATTTCTTTTTACTCTAAAACAATCTGTCTAAAGTCTAGATAAGCAATCTGCAATAACATTTTCTTTCCCCTTGACATGTTGTATGTCTAATGAATACTCCTGAAGAAGTAGACTCCATCTTGTCAATCTCTGATTTTTATCTTTAAACTTACTAAGGAATTTCAGTGGGTTATGATCGGTATAAATGACTATGGGGTCAAAACCAGAACACAAATTAAATGAAAAATGCTGTAAACCCAAAATCAAGGCCAAAAGCTCTTTCTCAATAGTTGAGTAGTTCTTTTGAGGTGGAGTGACCTTCTTACTGTAATAAGATACAGGGTGTTCAATACCCTGATCATCCTCTTGCAGCAAAATAGCCCCAGCTCCTGTATCACTTGCGTCAACAGCCATCTTAAAAGGCTTAGCAAAATTTGGAGTAGCGAGCACTGGCTGACTTAATAGGATAGCTTTAAGTTTACTGAAAGAGGATTCACAGTTATCGGTCCACAGAAATTTAACTCCGTTTTTCAGTAGGTCTGTAAGTGGTGACACAAGAATTGAAAAGTTAAAAACAAATCTCCTGTAATAACCTACCATTCCCAAAAATCTTTGTAGCTCTTTCCTACTTTTAGGTCTGGGAAGATCACTTATAACCTTAACCTTAGCTCCTGGTGGTGCAACGTGTCCATCACCAGTTATGTACCCAAGGTACAGAACTTTAGCTTGACCAACCTTACACTTTGATAAATTAGCTACAAGATTAGCCTGAACCAAAAGCTCAAGAAATTTACTGACATGCCATAGGCGATCTTTCCAGTTGTCACTGAAGATTAAAACATCATCAATATAAACAACACACCCTGCCAAACCCTCTGTTACAACATTCATGAGCTTCTGAAAAGTGGCTATTGCATTCTTCATACCATATGGCATTACAGAAAATGCAAAACTCTTTCCTAGTGTTACAAAACATGAGATCTCCCTAGCACGTTCAGTCATAGGTACTTGCCAGTATCCCTTTAACAAATCAGACTTACTTATGTACCTAGCCTTTCCGATCTTGTCTATGCAATCTTCCACGCGAGGGAGAGGGTAAGTGTCTGTTTTGGTTATCTGATTAACACGTCTGTAGTCGATGCAAAGCCGCTGTGACCCACCTGGCTTAGGGACTAGAGTGACAGGAGAACTCCACTTGCTCTGACAGGGCTCAATTATCTTGTGGTCCAACAGGTAGCCAAGCTCCTTCTGGATGAGAGGAAATTTCACTGGGTTCACACGGTAAGGAGGCAGTTTAATTGGCTTTGCGTCTCCAAAATCGACATCATGCATCAACACAGTGGTTCTTCCTGGAGTGGCACGGAACACTTGCGGGTACTCCTGCAGTAATGCCGAAAACTCCTGCCTTTCCTCGGGAGCTAGATGAGAAAGCTTAGTCTGGAGATCATTCATGATATCAGGATTCTTCCCCAAACTATCACTCAGGCTCATGCTGCATGGGAGAACTTCACTTGCAGACTCGGGTGGAACAGCTACAGTGCAGACTGGGTTATTTTCGTCCCGCCTATGATATAAATTTAGCATGTTGATGTGACAAAGTTGCTTGTTCTTTCTACGATCTGGTGTGGTGATGACATAGTTGACATCACTGAGTTTCTTCTCCATGAAATAAGGACCACTAAACTTGGCTTGAAGAGGTTGCCCATGCACCAGTAGCAGAATCAAAACCTGATCTCCTGGCTGAAAGTGGCGTAACCTGGACTTCTTATCATACCAAGTCTTCATCTTCTCCTGAGCAGCTCCTAAATTCTCTCTCGCCAGCTGTAAAGCTGTGGACAGCCGTTCTTTGAACTTCATCACATACTCCAGCAGGTTGACGTTATCTTCTTGCAACAGCTAGCATTCCTTGAGTAGCTTAAGGGGTCCTCTTACTTCATGGCCAAACAGTAGTTCAAAGGGTGAGAAGCCCAGTGATTCATTTGGAGATTCTCTTGTGGCAAATACAACGAATGGAAGACCTTTATCCCAGTCTTTCTAATGTTCCAAACAGCATTTCCTGAGCGTCGATTTGAGTGTTTGATGATATCTCTCCAACGCCCCTTGGGTCTGGGGATGGTAAGGTGAAGACGTGATCTGGGTGATGTCCAACTCTTTCAGAGACTGCTTGAAAACATTTGACATGAAATTACTTCCCCGGTCTGACTGTACCTCCTTGGGCAGACCAAACTTGGTGAAGAACCCTAGCATTTCCTTAACCACGTTCTTTGCTAAGATATTTCTAAGTGACATGGCTTCAGGATAACGAGTAGCCATATCAATCAAGGTCAACACATAAGAAAATCCTGAAGAAGTCTTAGGAAGAGGGCCCACAATATCCACCAACACACGGGTGAAAGGCGCCTCAAAAGGAGGAATGGGAACTAGAGGTGCAACCTTTTCGGTCTGATTACACTTCCCCACAACTTGACACGTGTGACAAGACTTGCAATACCAGGAAACATCTCTGAAGATACCTGGCCAGTAGAAGTGTTTCAAAATGCGTGCCACAGTCTTCCTCACTCCAAGGTGTCCTGCCAAACTGGTATCATGAGCCACTCTAATGATATCCTGCCTACAAACACGAGGGATGACAACTTGATGTACAACCTCCCATTCACAGTCAGCTGATGCTGTTGGGGGTCTCCACTTTCTCATAAGTACTCCTGACTTTATATAATAACAAGTAGAAGCACCAGCTGACTCTTCCTCACTGCAAGCAGAGTTAGCTAGACCTTTCAACTCAGGGTCAGCAATCTGCAACTCAACGAACTCTTGACGAGACATATTATCAACACTACGGGGTACTGCCTTATCTGGTGAGCAGTCCAAATTAGCAAGAAAAGTGTCAGCTCGGATAACATCATCATCGTCATTATCCTCTAAGTCACCATTAACTTTAGACTTAGCCCTAGTGATAGCACATGCAGAGAACACATCAGGGGTATCGCAATCCTGGGTCGCAGTCACTGATTCACTAGACAACTGAGGAGTTGGACACACCAATATCATTTCCAAGTAAGAAAGTTACACCTGACATTGGGAGTGTCTCAGCCAACCCAACCATAACAGAACCATTAACAAAACCAGACTCTAAATTCACTCTGCACAGAGGGACAGAGAAGTAATTATTCCCTACACCTTGTAAGATTACAGTTTCATCAGAGGAATTAACATTAGAGCCTAGAACACTGGTCAGCATAAGGGATTGGCAAGCACCTGTATCACGATATATTTTAACTAATTTCCTGTCATTACTGTCCAAAGGACTGACAAAACCATCAGACAGGAAATTAGCACATGAACTCTTGAGAGTGTCACCCACGTTACTGCTCAAAAGAGGAGCTTCATCATGAGAATTTAATTTACCCCTCAAAGCAGGTTCAGTTAACTCGGTTAAAGAATTATGGAAACTCTCAAGGGTGGACACTAGACCAATTGACTGAATATTTAAAGACTCCTTTTTGTTCACATCACGTTGTCTCCTGAAACATTTCTCCGTAGTATGACCAAGCTTACTACAATAAGTACATTTACTTTTCTGAAATCTAGAGGTGGAGCTGGTATTTACTTCCTGAGAAACATTATCTTTATTCTCTTTCTTGTTACCTGTACTCTGAGTAGAGGCAACGTACTTACTCTCAACTTTCCTTTTTTCTTTAGAATATCTCTTGTGAGTGAGAACATATTCATCAGCTAAAACTGCAGTATCAGACAAATTATCTAGTCTTTTCTCATCAAGATATAGGCTTACATCTTTATTAATACACCTTTTGAAGTCCTCCAGCAAAATCATCTGCTTAAATTGATCAAAATCAGAATTTACATTCTTAGAATTTAGCCACTGCTCTAACAGATCTTCTTTGATTTTTGCATACTCAACATGGGATTGCTTATCTTGCTTATAAGTTGTCCTAAATTTTACTCTATAGGCTTTAGGAACAAGCTCATAGGCCTTAAGAATCAAGCTCTTAACAACATCATAATTATCAGATTGATCCTGAGGCAAAGATGCATAAGTTACTTGAGCTTTACTGGTGAGAACAGTTTGAAGGAGTACTGGCCAATACTTTTTGGGCCAATTAAAACCTGTAGCTACCCTCTCAAACAACTGAAAATACTTTGTTAAATCAGATTCATTAAAAGGAGGGACAAGTTTAACATTTTTAGCCACATCAAAATCATCAGAGCTAGATGATCCAGTTCCACTTTGTTTGATGCGATATTCATGATCTGCCTGAATCCTAGCAATTTCAATTTGTGCCTGTGCCTCCTGAATACGAGCCTGAGACTCAGCCTCCTTAGCACGAGCCTCCTGCAGGGCTAGCTGTAACTTAGCTAATTCAATCTGCGTTTGCTCATCTGGAGGAGTTACATTAAACAAGCTTTTATTAATCATGTCAACAATTTGATCTTTAGACTGATGAGAGCGAACAGCAATTCCCAATTGTTGAGCAACAAGCTTAAGTTCATTTCTTGTTCTGTTTTCTTCATCACACACTGTTTGCACATTTGACAAAAAATCTTTGGCTTCATCAAGAGTAGTAATAGTAGACATCATGAATAAATCACAGTCACAAAATATCAAGCAATATCCTTATGATAATATCCTGAATATCCTGATATGAGGTCGCCAAATTTACGTTACGGAACAGAGAGAGATAATGAACACTTCAAGTGAGAATACTAAAATCACTACTGTCCCGCAACGTTCCAGGTTGAAAACAAATGAGTTAGGTAAAATTACAAGTTAAAGTTTAATGCTCAAACTAACAACTAAACATTCAAGACTCATAAGAATAATGTAATGGCAAAACAGGTTACATATATGGTTAACTGCAATAGCCTCTATTAACATGAATTTCGCAAGAGCAAATTTTTCTAAGTCAGCCCTGATAAATGAGAAAACCGGATAATGCTCAGTTAAAGCAAGACATATTATTACAGATACAAAATATGGTTACTAATGGCTGACTTTAAAAACTCTACATGAATCACAAAAAAACCCACCAGGCCTACGAATTAACGCCTTAGGCCATACAGTACAACAAAAATGGTAACAACACTTATACTCAAATTATACAGCAGCTAGATGACTGGAGACTTCCTGAGCACTCACAAAAATAATAATACACTATACAGGGGAGGACAGAGATGTGAACAAAATGAGAAGTATATCTAAGTGGCCACTAATGTGGAGACTGAGCTCATTATATAGGGGCCGGCAGAGCTTGATACAACTTGTAAGAAGGACACGCAAATGAAGCCATAGGGGACAAAGAGTTGACAATCCTGCTCTGAACAACAGAAAGAACGACTTACTCTACTATAAGGGGGAGAAGGGGGGAGTGAGGTAGAACACGCAAGCCTGGTCACTATGGATGCCACGAGGCGAATCGTGATCAAACATGCAGCATACAAAAGATGATGAAATCATAGGCTATGTAACAATATATATATATATATATATATATATATATATATATATATATATATATATATATATATATATATATATATATATATATATATATATATATATATATATATATATATATATATATATATATATATATATATTCACCCGCTTCGGTTGGGAGAGGCCGGTCCTGCAGTGGACACTCAAACGGCTGATGAAATGAAATATATATATATATATATATATATATATATATATATATATATATATATATATATATATATATATATATATATATATATATATGTATATATATATATATATATATATACAAGCAAAATAAAAAAAAATTTAACGAGAAAATTCGCAAGAATGACTCCTGGCACCGAACTGGACGGTTACTGCAGGATACATATCGGTATTCCGGCGGCACTTAATGGAGACGACTACTGTAAGTGAGGGAGCATCAGATTTATCACGTGACTACTGAATGTTCATGCCTTGACGAGCCACCAACTCGACCGCGATGAGAATTTTTACGAGTAGAGAACGCTTTGAACATTTAGCTCCCATATCCCCCAGGGTAGAATAATTATTTAGTTTTGCTGGCCTTATCTATGATGAGAAACGTAAGCTTTTATTGAAAGAGAAAACTTTTTTGACAAATAATTTTCCAATTTGAAACTACAAATATTAAATGAGCAGATGCAGTTTTTACGCCAACATTGTTTTTAGGTGACTATTTTTAAATGGGTTTGTTGAGTAATGTGGTCGGCGGGAGGCACGACAAGCTGGGTCCCCGTCCCGCATTCTGGTAACACACAAAGTATCTTACCTAAATATGTGATGAAAGTTTGTCTTACCAGCGGGGAAAAAAAAAATTGATTGGGTACAGTCAACCAACAGGTTGTTATGTTGCTTAAACATTGATAATTTACGGTTAGGGTACTACTAGTATTTATGTCATTGTTTTAAGGATTGCATCGATATTCACTTCTGCAGCCGTAACCGCATCCACGAGGATGTGTAAGCAGAATTTCCGCATCCGGGTCCGTAAAATATGAATGTTTTAAATCCATATAGGCATCCGCATCGACAATATGAAAAATTCTGAAATTTACATCCTCATCCGCATCCCTGGATGTGTCCTGATCTTGTGATATGTGACATCCGATACTTCCTTTGCTTGAAGGCGTTCTGTTATGACCATCCCCTGTTGGGGAGTTCCTATTCATTTTTTTTTTTTTTTTTATTGAGGCGAAGGTGCACTTGGCAGGCTGGTGATGACTGGCTGAATGCAACATGTCCGAATAACACTTACTAACCCAAATTTCCCTCTCAGATATTCGTTGTCAATTAATACTGCCAATGGGTAAAGATTATGAAGTAATGTTGCATTCAGCCAATCATCACCAACCTGTCAAGTGCATCTTCGCTTCGATTAAAAAACAAAAAAAAGTTATAGGAGTGAGCAATGCATAGATGATGTTTTCTTATCAGTTATGGATGGATTTGGTTCAGATTACTAAGGTAGCATAGTATAAGTCAATTTGCAAATATAACAGGCATGATTATTGTATATCAGGTTAACAGACACAAATATTGGTCATGCAAGGCAGCTGCGAAGGGCAATATAATATTTCCAGGTGCGACTAAACATTGTCCTCCTGCTTCGTACCATGAATTTGAGAGAGAGATAGAGCGAGAAAAATAGCGGGAATGTGAAACTGTAGAAAAAAGGATAGGGTGACTGAATGTAAGTCAGTGACATGCTTTAGAATAAGTAAAAGTTTGAGTGAGATTGAAGAACAGCAAATAGAAACACAGTACTGCGAGACAGAGTTAGTGACTGAACGATTGCGAGAATGTAAGCATGTCTATTTGGTGTGGGTGAGTTTTGTAGGGGTGAGAAAAATGAAAACTAATGAGAAAGTGAAGATGGGAAAGTATGAGAGGAAGTCATAGTGGGAAAGAATGACACTGCGAGTCGGTGAATGTCAGTCATGGGTGAGTGAGAGTGAATTAAAATGAGAGTGATTAAGAGTGAACTACAATTAGAGTAAGTATAAGTATGAAAATGTACGAATCTATGCAAGAGTGAACGAATGTAAAGTTAAGATAAAGGAGAACGGGTGAGTGCGGGAGTGAGTGAAAGGAGTGAGTGTGAGGACTGGAACGAGGGTTTGTGAATCAGAGTGCAAAAGTGAGAGTGAACGAATATAGGTGAGAGTAGGTGAGTGTGAAACTATGAGTAAGTGTTCATTAGTGACACTCAGGGTGAGTGACAGAGAAAGAAAGTAGTGTGTCAGGGGTTAATTTGAATCTGGGTGAATGAGTGAATACGCAAGTCAAGGTGAATGAATTTTGGCAAGAGTATGTGAAAGCGACTGAATGTAAGAGTGAACGACATTAACTGAGTAAGAAGTAAAACGGATATTAAGAAGGTAATCAACCGAGTGACAGTGGGTGTGAGTGAGACTGGTTGCAAGAGTGAATGAGAGCAGTAAGCTCGGGTTAATGTGAATGCAAGTCAGAATGAAGAAAGTGAGCAAATGAAAGAAAATAACAGAAGCATGTATTGAAAAAGTTACTGAGTAAGCCTCAATATGTGAATGTGAGTGAGCATGGGTAAGTGAGTATGCGAGTGAGAATGTGTGCTTTTAAGAACAAGGTGAGTATGAGTGAGCGATAGTGCAAGTTATAAATCTAGTGTGAGATTTTTTCCTTACTATTGGCATTATTTTGAAATAAGATATAAGATCAAAGTCTGGAAGCCTGTAAAACTTATTTTCCCAAAGAAAGCTAATGAACTGCCAAAATCAATTTGTATTTTACTAAAATTCCTCGATCAATTTCTTGAAAGGTTAGGGAAAAACAGATTAAGAAAGACAGTTCCTGAGTTGGTAATTTGAGGGTACGAAGGCTTGAGAACATCTAATAACTATGGTATTACAAAACTGAGCTCCCAAAATGGGGAGAGTGAGTAACTAGACGGATTACGTGCCATTCGTAATGAAAGAGGGATGTAAACATTGTATGTCTCAGTTTGTTACATTACTGCCTTTAACTCATGAAGAAAATTTGGTTTAGTAAAATCGTTATTTTTTACCTCTCAGGACAGAGTATTGACTGACCCAGCGTCATATTAATTATAACAAGGCTCATCTGGAAATTTTCTTTCTGTGTGAGTGGAAGAAAAAAGAACGAGTATTTGCCTAAAAAGGAACATTTTATAAAATGAAACAAATTGCTAATTGTATTAATCTCCTATAATGTTATTAAAAATAGAAAGCTGAGTTCCAGTACCTAGAGTATAGTTTTTTTTTTTTTTCTTTAAGTGAAGTAGCACGGCATACGAACTCGATATAGTACGTTATTTATTTACGTCTTGTACTGAAACTCACTACTTAAAATCCTCTGCTCACTTCTCTGTGAGGTAAGAAAACAGTATGACCTATATTTACGATTAAGTATGAATGCCGCTTAAATATTATTTCATCTGGAATTAATAAAACGACGAGTGGAACAGTCTTAAATTCCTATTTTATGAATACTGCATTTAGTTAACATAAGTTTCACAAGCATTACAAACAGAATAAATACTTTAACACATGAACTCGTCTCCGACCATCTCCCCGCTAACCTACTGTATTTCCCCCCTTTTGATCTTTTTCATCTCACTGGTGCATTTTCTTTCGTGGACTTATTTTCCCCATGAACCCATTTCCCCCATAGACTTGTCTCCCCTCTGGATACAATTTTACCAATTTTCCCCTAAAGACTATTTCCTCCATTGATTTTTTTTCCCCAGCAAGCTATTTTCCCCCATGGATCCGCTTTCTCCCATGAACCTATAATACTTATGGACCCTTTTACCCCGGGGAACCATTATCCCTTACAACTGTTTTCCCTCATGAACTCATTTTCCTTTTGGACCCACAAGTTGGACTTGTTTTCTTCCATGAACCTGTTTCCCTCTTTGAACCTTTTTCTTCAATGGATTTATTTTTCCTACGTGACTCTGTTGTTTGTACTAAGAGTTTTCTCTCCGTTCTATGGGGTCCTTGTCTGCAACATGCGTCAGAAATGCAATGCTATATGGTAGCGAGACTTGGGCAGTAAGGAGGAGGATATTCGTAGGTTCAGAAGTACAGAGATGATGATGATGGTGATGCTGATGATGATGATTAGATGGTTGTGTAGTGCATCCTTGAATGATGGGCCTGGGGCGATTAGGATTGCGAATGAAGAGTTGAGAGGAAGGATGCTATTTGAATATATTGATGTTTTGATGATGAGGCGTAGATTGAAATGGTTTGGGTATGTTGAGAGGATGTAGGATGACAGCTGGGGGCGGAGGGTGAGAGGTGTGAACGGTGAAGGTGAAGTTTTGAGAGGCAGACCGAATGAGACCCAAGACAAGATCATAGTGTAGCCTCAGGGATAAGGGACTGGATAGAGACTACTAGAGACTAGGCAACGTGGAGAGCTGCATTAGGTAACGAAGACCGACTTACGCAAGTATGCTGGAGCCCTTATAAAAGAAACGAAACGAAATGGCCTTTTTCCTTGAATAAACAAAGTTCGCCATGTACCCATTTTCCTTCCACGTACCTATTTTCTCCTTAGACGTATATTTCTCCCCATGGACCTAATTTTTGTACTGGGAACACACCCCAAATCTCCACTTGGATCTTTTTTCTCAGGTGGGCGAATTGCCTACAAGAACCTTTTGCGAACTCATTGAACCTATGTTTCCATTTTGGCGCATTCCCACAAAAACGTATCCACCAGGGACCTATTTTCTCACATGGAACCATTCCAGTTACGGACTTACTCAATAGACTTATCCCCCATTGGACCGACTTTCTCTCATCCACCCACTCACCCATACACCTGCTCACTCAACAAGAAAGACACTCCAGATATGTCCTTTTGGAAATCATGCATCCACCAAAACACCCCAAAAGTTAACCCACTCACTAAAAAAAGATCCCTCCACCCAACCCACAAAACCTAACTACCATACCCACGTACCCAATCCACCCAGTTCTTCTCACCCACCAGTTCATCCACTCACCTAACCCTGCTCACCCATCATACCACACCCTACCCATTTCGCCCACTTCATTCACTTCGCCCACCTCACCCATCAAACCCACCCAATTCACTCACCCACTCAACCCACATATACATACACCCAGCACACGTACAGAATACAAACGAGAAATGTGTTCAAATTCTCTCTCTCTCTCTCTCTCTCTCTCTCTCTCCACTGCATTTGTTTCCATATTCCTTGTCTCGGTGAGCAAACATAAATTGGAAGTTGTCGAACTGTTGGTTACATTTTCACAAAAGGCTACAATATGTTTCTTCAGTAGCTTGAACACATTTAAAAGTAATAATCATGTCATCTACTCCATCATAACTGGAACCAAATTCAGAGGCGTCAATACATTTCTGTAAAAACAAGTGTTACTTGGCCAACAAATACAGTTTAATCATATTACTTTATGGGGAACGGAAACAGTAGAAAAACAGCAGGGTGGAACGCGCTGTATGAATGGGATGGTTGGCTGGTTTGGTGGGTGAATGAGAGCAGGGGATGTAAGAAGATTATTTCCAAAAACGAGTCCGCAATTCATTACCATAAATAAAGACAGAATGGCTTCCAAATGTGTCACAAGCTGGTAGTCATACTGTACTGTTCAACAATATAGTCCACATTACTCATTTTGTTGGCCAGCTCAATGCTTCCCTCGTTGTTAGTTGCGTTTTCTTCTAGTCTTGCTTGCATTCTTTCTTGTTTAATTGTGATAGGCACTGCTACCCTTTAAAATCAACCGATTCCAACCAAACCTGGACACAAATACCAGCCCATGACCTAGTTGTGTCCTCAAGGTTTTGGTGGCTAGGCAACTAGTCGTTGCCTAGCAAAGGCAAAAAAAAAAAAAAAAAAAAGTCTCATACTTTTCACGTTTTGAGCTGAAGAAGCATTACTAATGAGCGCAGGAAGCTCTGACTTTTGTAGGCGTAATCTTGAGGTCATTCCCTATCGGAAGTGTTCCATCCACTTTTCCCTTCTCTCCTCTCGTTTTCGAGTGGCAATGCTACGAAGATTGCCCTCAGCATCCCTAGCAGTCTTTCTTGTGGCAGGCATTTCTATCCTTCAGAATTAACCAACTCCGATCAAACCTGGACGCAGTGTTCAGCCTATGACCTAGTTGTTTCCACAAGGTTTTGGTTGCTAGACAACTACTTGTTGCCTAGCAATGGCCCTCTTAGCCCCTCCGTGGCTGTCGGGATCTGGTGGCAGGCCCTGGCACTATTTTTATCAGATTTCGAAAATGGAATTTTTTCTTCTTACCAACTTGAAGAGAAATGTCTGGTGCACCTGGCAATACAATTTTTTGCTTCCAAAACCCATCATGTGCTTCGCAGTGAAGTGCGAAAAGCTTTGGAAAATGACTGTTTACAAGCAGGTGAAGAATAAGCAGATAAGAGAAAGCTCGCACTAAGAAATATCCATATACTCCCCCCCCCCCACAAAAAAAATCAGTGGTGCTGAAATGACTAGATATGTGTATTATAAACAGAATCAGTACATAATATGGGCGATCCTATTTTGAAAAAATGATTTTTTTTTGACATTTTTTGATGTTTATGGTGTATATGCAAGTATCGAGTTATTTTTGTTGTCTGATTGGTTTAGTATGTGTCCAAAGAGAGGTGAGAAATGGTATTTTTATACTTCAACCAGGTAAGGGTCCTCCTTTGTGTATACAGGCTGAATAGCAGCGGCTAAAATTCGATAGGCCTTCTTAGAACTGGTCACCGTCGTCTACCGGCTTGTTGCATCAAACATATCACTGAATGTAGTTTTTCTGCCCTCATCCACCCTTCTTCCTTTCATACCCAGACTCATCCAGTCTCATACAGCACAGCCCGTCAATTCCGCCCATCCCTCTGCACCCCATTCCTCTCGGTTGTGAGTGATTCGACGATCCATACTGCAGTTCAGACCCCACACAAGGAGAGAGTTGAGAACACTAGGTGATAGAGCTGGAAACCTGGCCAATTGTACCATGCCTCACTCAGTCAGCTGTTTCAACTGACAGTGCATCAATGCTATCTGCAGAGGAAAAGACGACTCAAGATGCCTGGAACCACTGTCTGACTCTCTTCTTCTTCATTTCTGCAACATTCGTGGCCTTTCCTCTAACTTTCGCTCTGTTGAGCACCACCTCTCCTTCTCTAAACCTCACCTTCTTTTTCTAACTGAGACTCAGCTGTCTGAGGTAACTGACAGCAGACCCTCTTCTGTATCCTCCTACTTTCTCTATACTCATTTCAAAGCCAAAGATGGCTGTTGTGTATATATACGCAACAACTTATCTTGCTCTCGTGTTCCTGAACTTGATTCTTCCGAATTCTCTACACTCTGGCTTCGGCTTTCCTGTCATTCTCTGACTAAATATATCTGTGCTGTTTACTTATCTCCTAATTCTACTGACTATCAAAAATTCTTTGACTATCTTACTTCCACGATGGAACACATTCTATCCATTTCTCCTTTCTCTGAACTCTCCATTCTAGGAGATTTCAATGTTCACCACCACCTTTGGCTCTCCTCTCCTTTCACTGATCCACCTGGTGAACAAGCCTACACCTTTTCTATCCTTAATGACCTAGAGCAGCTTGTACAGCACCCTACCCATAACCCTGATTACCTTGGAGAGAGTTCCAACAAACATGACATCTTCCTTACAACTAATCCTTCAGCTTACACTGTTAATCTTTTCTCTCCGTTGGGCTCCTCCGATCACAACCTTATCACCTTAACCTGTCCTATCGCTCCAGTAAGGCCTGCGGACCCTCCAAAGAAACTTCATCTGTGGCACTTTGGAGCTGCGGACTGGGAGGCCCTCAGACAGTACTTCTTTGATTTTCCCTGGAATGATTATTGCTTCCATTGCCGGGAGCCATCTGGGTGTGCCTTGGGCATTACAGAGGTTATTCTTTCGGGCATGTAAGCATACATTCCTTTCTCATATCCTTTGACTAATGCACGAAAGCCTTGGTTTAATCACGCTTGTTCTAATGCTGTCCGCAACGAGGAGAGGACCTATATAAGGTACCGGAACCAACCCACCCCTGAATCACATCTTTTATATGTTTCTGCCCGGAATCGTGCTAAGTCTGTTCTTCGCTCTGCTAAAAATAATTTCATCCGTACTAAGTGCTCTCAACTCTCTAACTCGAATTCTTCCCGCTCCTTCTGGCACCTTGCCAAAAACCTTTCTAACAACTTTACCTTATCATCCTTCCCTCCTCTTTTCTACTCTGATGGCTCTGTAGCTATTTCTTCTACTGATAAAGCAGATCTCTTCACTCAGACTTTCTCCTCCAATTCCACCTTAGACGATTCTGGTGCTGTTCCTCCATCACTTCCCCCCTCTGACTTCTTCATGGCTGACATTAAAATTTCTTCAGCTGATGTATTTTCTGCTGTCACAGGCCTCAATACTAATAAGGCATATGGGCCTGATGAAGTCCCTCCTGTTGTTCTCAAGAACTGTGCTTCTGTGCTTACACCCTGCCTAGGCAAACTCTTTCGCCTTTGTCTGTCATCTTGTACCTTTCCTTCTTGCTGGAAGTTTGCTCTCATTCAGCCTGTCCCAAAGAAGGGTGACCATTCCCAACCCTCTAACTATCGTCCAATTGCTTTAACATCCTGTATCTCAAAAGTTTTCGAGTCTGTTCTTAATAGAAAATTTTTTAAAGCATCTTTCCTATCACAACCTTCTTTCTGATCGTCAGTATGGGTTCTGTCAGGGATGCTCCACCGGCGATCTTCTCACCTACCTTTCAGACTCCTGGTCATCTTCCTTTCGGGACTTTGGCGAAAGCTTTGCCATTGCACTTGACATCTCTAAGGCTTTCGATCGAGTCTGGCATAAATCTTTAATTTCCAAACTGCCCTCTTACGGTTTCTATCCTTCTATCTGTGCCATCATCTCTAGCTTCCTTTCTGGTCGATCTATAGCCGCTGTTGTAGACAGCCATCTTTCTTCTCCTAGATCTATTAACAGTGGTGTTCCTCAGGGCTCTATCCTATCACCAACTCTCTTCCTTTTATTCATCAATGACCTTCTAAGCTGTACATCTAACCCTATCCACTCATTCGCTGATGACTCCACCCTTCACCTTTCCATTCGGTTCCCGCAACGTCCATCTCAGCAGTTACTTCAGCAAACAAGGGATGAGGCTATGGCACACCTAATGTCTGACTTGGCTCATATCTCTAACTGGGGTAAAAATAATCTTGTTTTTAACGCATCAAAGACTCAGTTTTTGCACCTATCAACCCGACAAAATCTTCCACAGGTATACCCACTAATGTTTGATAATATTCATCTTAATCCTGCATCATCCTTGAACATGCTTGGGGTTTCATTTACTCGGGACTTATCTTGGAAAGATCATATTACATCTCTTGTAAAATCTGCTTCCAAGAGATTGGGTGTGCTAAGCTGACTCCGTTCCTTCTTTACCCCTGCACAATTGTTGACTCTATACAGGGGTTTTATCCGCCCCTGTGTAGAGTACAACTCTCATGTGTGGGGAGGCTCCCCACATACAGCTCTTCTCAATAGGGTGGAGTCAAAGGCTTTTCGCCTCATTAACTCTCCTCCTCTTACTGACTCCCTTCAACCTTTGTCTCTTCGCCGCACTGTTGCATCTTTATCTCTTTTCTATCGCTGCTTCAATGGTCGCTGCTCCTCTGAACTGTCTGCATGCATTCCTCCACCCCTACGACGGACGCGTAGCACCCGTCTAGCAGCAAACTCTCATCCCTTTTCTGTCCAACTCTCTAATGCAAGAGTTAACCGTTACTCCCAGTCCTTCATTTATGCAACAGGTCAACTCTGGAACTGTCTCCCTCTGTCTGTATTTCCTACTTCCTATGATCTCCAGTTTTTCAAACGCAGTGTGTCCAGGCATCTGGAAATGATCGGATCTTGAATTTGGCTCTCTCTTATATTTTGTTTTTCTCTTGGAAGGAATAGCTTTGCAGGCTCGTTGCCTTTGGTTCCTTCTTCCTCACATAGAAAAAAAAAAATGCTTACCCCTCCCCCTCCACATATACACTCCCACTCGAGGAAGCTAGAGGTATGAGGAAGGTTCATCACATTAAGTAAAAATTGGAGGAAACAACAGTGCTGTCATTTCTTGACAAAGAAAATGGGCATGGGGAAATTAAATAATTTCGTCTGTGTTGAGGACAAAATTAAACATTTTCTTAATAACCATTTCCTTATTCCACCCCTTACTGTTCACTAAAATTTCACTTATCATTGGTAGTCTCTGACTGTCTTTCCTCCAGTGCTGGGACCAGCACCATGGTGGTAGGTAATGAAGGCACACGGTAAGTTTTAAAACTTTTTATTTTGTAATACAGTGTAATAATTCTTTGTTATATAAAGAAATAAAAGGTTAATCATTGCTAGCGGTTACGAAAATTGATCAAAGGTGTATCAATTCATTTGCTATAAACAGCATCAATTTCATACCAGGTTATAGTAATCACACACACACACACACACACACACACACACACACACACACACACACACACACACACACGCACACATATTCCTTCTTAAATACAACTGCATTCAAAATACAGCTTCCAAACCCAAACTGACAGTATATGCATTTGTTACACGCTCTGCTTCATGCATGAAAGGAAAACTAGTGGCAACAATAATTATTCTCAATATAAATATTGCATCTCAAGGCAATATACTGTACATGTAAAGAAGTGGACAAACACATGTATAAGTGCCTTTGCGAAAACCTTCAAATAGATGTATTCATGCACTAGAACCAACCAATACACTTTGAAACACACGTCAGAACAGATGTCAAATGCTTTCTTATAGCACATGCATTAACATATAACAGACACCAGGACATAACACAAGACAGAAGCCAAAACTTTTGTTGTAATTCGCATACATACTGTGACAAACATTAGGACACGAGAAGCCTGTTACCAAGAAATATTCAAACACAAAACATATTTAATAGGTTTTCTTATAATAGGTCTACATCCTTTATCCTTTGACATATAATAACACTTGCTAATAACATTTTTGCAGCACACGCGGTATCATCAGTAACATTTGACCGACACCAAAAATTATGTGGTGGCGTAAAGAGGACAGATACAGAAGGCAGTTTCCTAGTACACCTAGTCACTCATATGTAGGGCTCGTCTCGTTAACCCCGACAAACCAGATTAAGTGAATATAATGCACCACAAATGAATTCTTCTTTCTTTCAACAGGTGACTTTGGGTTATTAGATTATAGTGGAGGCGAAGGGAATCGTGGACTGGAGAGGGAGCGGGGAGAGGGAAGTGATAACGGATACTTGGTAGTAGTGAAAAAGATATTTGATTCAAGTTAGATGACTAAACCAATGTTTCTCAGCTGGTGGTCCATGGTGACTTTTTGGGTGGTCCACAGGACGTTCACTATATTTGGTATTAAACTGGAGATTGGTGCATATATTTTTAAAATTTATTGAAAATGCAGTACGAAAAATGTTGTCAATATAAATAATTGTCCATTCATTTTCTTGTATTATTCCTATTTAAGAAAATAGTTTTCAAACCAAAATGTTTGTTGTATGCTTTATTTATCTTACTCAAAAATGAAATGGTCCACGATATTTCTCTTAATTGGACTGGTGGTCCGTGGCCTGAAACGAGTTGAAAACCACTGGACTAAACAGTATACTATTTGTTAAAAAATAGTTTTCATCTAGAAGCATCAGTCAAAAATTATGTTGGTCTCCACTTATGAGGCTACGTCAATGTTGCCAGGAGGAACAAGAGTTAACAGCGTGTAATTTGCTTACTGAGCACAAGCCTGAATCATGTGATAGAAGAGATAATGTTATACCACTACAGGATAAACTACAACTGCGCATCATGGTTAGAGACATGCAGTTTATAGTCACGGTGTTTCTGAACAGTAAATGTCACAAATATTTTCTCCCTCGTCCTCCCTCCTTCCTTCCCTGATTACTGAACCTTCTACCTCACCCTCATCGTAAAATATAGGAGGCATATGAAATATCCAACCATTTCTGTACTCACATAGGCATGTGTAGACTACCTTTAGTTAAAGCTAGATAGACATGTGTCCTTAGACGTTCCAAAAAGCAAATATGGTAACCATCGTTTCAAACCAGATAATCTAACGTCATTCTAAAGCAGAAACAAATTGTACACACAAACACACAGGGAAACACTCACATACCAACATAAATGCACACATTATCACACTGGAACACACAAAGCACAAAAAAAACTTCATATTCAAGCATAAATATGTCTATCTATCTATCTATAGCCCGACGCCCTAATCCCGCAAAGGGTGGCCGCAGACAAAACGCCTCCAAGTCACTCTGTCACCCACCATTTGACTCCCCTCCCCCCAACTCACCCCCCCCTCCCTCATATACCTCTCAACTCCATCCCTCCACCTCATCCTCGGTCTACCCCTCCCTCTCCCTCCCTCCACCTCACTTACATACACCCTCTTAGTCAGTCTTTCATTCTCCATGTAAGAAACTAAAATAAATTTGCATAAGCGCACACACAAACGCAAAAACACATACAAGCACAAAAACATGCATGACCACCCTCGCACATAAATACACAGAAACACATTAAACGCAAAAGCTCATGCACAAACGCACAATCAGAGAGAGAGAGAGAGAGAGAGAGAGAGAGAGAGAGAGAGAGAGAGAGAGAGAATTTTCTACTTGTCCTCGTAATATAAATTTGAATAAAACATTTCCCATGACCAGTATCACGGCTTAGAGAAAGCTAACGTATACTTTAAGCAGTTGTATAAGAACTAGCATATAAGCTCATCTTCAGTTATACCGCCTAAGGGTCATCTCCCACACACCTCTTTTCCCTCATCAACCTATTATCGCCCCGTGAAACCATTTCCCTCCATGGATCAATTTTTTCCATAGACCTCATTTCCTCTTTGGACCCATTTACCTCATGAACTTACGTACCCTTTGAAATAGTTTTCACCATGAACTTATCTTCCTCCTTGGACCTACTTTCTCCTATATGGGCTTATTTCTCACATGGATCTTTCTTACCTTTGGCATATATATTCCCCATGGATTTCTTTTCCACCGTGGACTCATTTTCCTCGCGGACAAATTTTCACCCTAGTACCTATTTTCCCCGGTGAACATACTTTCCTTCATGCTCCTATTTTCCACAGTGGGGCTACTTTCCATCATGGCGCTATTTTCCCAGATGGACCTACTGTAGTTTCAAACTATTGAAACATTTCCCCGATGGAATTATTAAACTTCCGCAAATACATATTTCCCTTTGTATCTATTTTCCTCACAGACCTATTCTTTCCTAAAGATCTCCCAGTGGAGAAACAGCAAATCTTAAAAATCCTAATTAATTTTACCCTTGAACAGACTTTGCCTTATGGATCCATTTTCCACTTGGGCCAGTTTTCACAAAAGATGCATTCCTCCATGAACCCATTTTCCCACATGGACCTGTTTTAACAATCGAGCTATTTACACCATGAACCCATTTTCCCCCGTCCACCCGCATATCAACCCACAAACCTACTCACTCATCCAGTGTAGTTAGCCCATCTTTTGCCTTGTCTTCTGGGAAATCACACATCCATCCACGCACTCACATGTCCCATCCACTGAACCCACCTACCGACTCATGAAGCCAACCCACCCACCCAGTCCATCACACAAACCTCACCCTGCCTGCCCACTCACCCACCCCACCACCCTGACCACCAATCCACCTACCCTCATTTGTAGCCTATCCCATCCCCTCACCCACTATCCATTCAACCACCCATCTATTCATCAACCTACCCACCTGGCTACTTACCTTCACCAGCAGGATGCCTTACACACACACACACACACACACACAGCTGCTTTTATAGGACAGAGCAGCACACAAGCCCATCTCTGGCTAAACTCCTTAGGGGTCATTCCCCCACCCACCTATTATTCCCTTAGAACCTTTTTCATTCCAATGACTCACTTTCCTTCAACGATCTACTTTCCCTCTTGAATCAGTTGTCCACCAGGGACCCATGTTTTCCGACAAATTTTTTTCCCATGGACCTATTTTCTGCGTTATGTACCTATTTTACCCATGCACTTACTTTCCCCATGGGCCAGTTTTACCCCTTGAGCTTATTTCTTACCATGGACTTATTTTTTCCCCATTGGCCTACTTTCACTTCAATTATGTAACTTCTTCCTGGATCTAGTTTCCATATAGATTTTTTTTCTCCATGGACCTACTTTATTCATTGCTTAATTTTTCACTATGGACATTTTTTTTTTCCATGGGGACAACAAATTCTCATGAGCCTATTTTGTCCCATGAACCTACGAGTATTTCGTCCATGGACTTTTTTAATCCTCTGCCACTAAGTTTCAACTTGGACCCACATTTCCCATGAATGTATCCCCCATGGACATCTTTTCTGCCTGTCTATCTGTCTCTTTCAGTCCCTCTGTCTTGTTTGTCTCTCTGCCTTGATCTGTCTATCTGCTTGCCTTGCTTTTTCTGTCTGTTCGTCATACTGGCTATCTATCCCTTTTTGGCTGTTCGTGTTATTATAGACTGCAGAGAGATTTCTGTTTCTGAGGGTTTAAATTAAAGGCAAGGACCCAAACAAACTTTAGTTACAAAATCTCTACACAACATATCACAGAATTAAGGTTCTTTTATATAATAAACAGGTGCACATGGTACATTCTTAACCTAATTACAGTTGGGTTCTTTTATATTTTGAACAAGTGCACAGGAGTACACTCCTAGTCTAATTAGAATCACAGACTTAATCAGGATCAATCAGACACTTCAGGTAACAGAGTATTATACTGGAACAGTTACATTAAAAGCTTGCTGTGTACAAGTTAACAAATACAATTTCTTATCTTACTACTCGACGTCTTGTAGTACTTCTTACACTATATCACATAACTAAGCGATTGACTTGGAGACTGGAGTTGAGAATAGTGTCTCATTCACCTCTAGCCCCTCTTGATATATCCACTGGCCTATCTTACAGCATCACTATATCTATTTCAACCGGCTCCTAAAAGAGGAGGTCATTACAGGTCATTCTAATAGGTTTGGCCACTGCATTCTATGGGGGCTGTCCTCGTCACTTGGGATTGGTTCCGCCTCCGTTATTTCCTTGTAATTCAACATAGGATGATCTTCATCTTTGCTGATACGCCATGTTCCAAACCAGGTCGTGGCTGCGACAAAATTGGTGGTAACTTGAGCCAGGGTCAGCCAAGGTGGGCCACAGCTAAGGACAAAAAACAGTCACTAAGATAGTAACATCTCACCATTTTGGCTTTACACAGTCCATCCCCAGATTAGTGGCCAGGTAGCAGCCAGTAACACTAGCCTTCTGAAGAAAGAAATCTACAAGTGGAAATTTGTGTACACCTCACAAGGTTACAGCTTAGACAAAGGCTGCCAAAACATTCCTTTCCAAACCTAACATGTCGGACATCCATGGCATACTCTTGGAGGAATAGAGTTCAGCTGGTTAATCATAGATTCTTATCTCAAAAATCTGTTAGGAATTGAAGGGGTTGGCGATCTGTATACTGTACACAGTATTAGGGGTTGAACCTGAACCAATACACACAGAGAAATATTGGAGGGCAATTATGAGTGCAAAGAATTCATTTTCAATGGTGCAGTAATTCTTCTCAGCATTATTAAACTTTTTGCTAAGGTATCAACAGGTATTTCAACTCCATGTTCATTATCTTCTAACAGGACTGCAACAGCACTGACACCACACATATCATCAGATAATTTAAAAGGCTTACTGAAATTTGATCTTGGAGCACAAGCTAATTAAACATAACGCCTAAATTTCTTCCTTCCGTTCATACTTGACTCCTTTCTTTAACATATCAGTGAGGGTACCCACCATATCAGAGAAACTTAAGACAAACCTCATATTGTAACCTATCATGCCCAGGAATCTCTGTATTTCCTTTTTGTTCTTAGGCTGCCTGAAGTTAACAATGGCCTCAACATTGGCATGACGCGAACTTACTTTACCCAGTTCCACCATGTAACCTAAGTACTGAACCTGGGCCTTTACAAAGTAATACTTCGCTAGATTCATGACAAAGTTAGTAAATGAGTCTCAGTAGCATAACATCAAGCTGGATCAAGTGTTCATCACAGTAGTTAGTGAACATAGCCAAATCATCAATGTATGTGACACATCCCTTGGCATCGCTAACAAGTTTGTTCATTTGCCTCTGAAATGCGGCTGGAGCATTTTTTTTTTACCGTATGGCATGACTGCATTTGTAAGCATGGCCACCAGCCACAAAACAGGAAATTTCTTGGCCCCTTTCGGTAAGTGAGCTTACCAATATCCCTTCTGTAAATCAATTTTGGCAATGAACTTTACACTGTCTATATCGTTAGAGCAATTATCTACTCTTGGAAATGGGCATGTGTCAGTCTTAGTGCAATCTATGCAAAAACCATAGGACCCATTGGGATTTGAAACTAAGGTGAAAGCACCACTTGCTTTAGCATGACTCAATCAATCCCTGCTGTAACATATAGGTCAGCTCCTGCTGGATAATGGACTGTTTCTGCACAGCAGAGGGGCTGCGTCAGAGTATAGAAATCTCCATTATTGACATCGTGCTGTGTTGCATCTGCCAGCCCAGGGGTGTTAAAAAAAAAAAAAAAAAAAAACTTCCCTAAAAGGGTGGTCAGATCAGCATGTAGTTCAGCAGTTATGTGACAGGGTTTATCAGTTAACTCCATCCACTCCTGGCTCTATCTCCAAATGACAGTCTGATCCAACCTCAAGGTACAACCTGGCTCATCCATCATCTAGGCAGCTGACACCACACATGTAGCACTGGGGGGTGGGGGACACATCCTTTCACTGAAGATAACCTACTCCTTCAGCATATTTACAACTTTCGCACTTTCCTTCTATCTGAGGTCCGAATGACATAATTTACATCACCAACCCTCTTCTCTACTAGACAAGCGTCAGAGAAACTTGCCTGTAATGCTATTATGGCTGTCTACGAACAAGGTGCAATACTGGCTCTGTCTTCTGAGTGGAACACTCTACTTCTAATCTGCTTGCTTTTATCACACCAACTTTTCGACTTCTTTTGAGAGTACTCTAAAATTGCCTTAGCTGCTTCTAAGGGCAGTCTTTCTTAGAAATCTGAGACATAAGTTAGCTAACTAATATGACCATCATTACTGGCCCATTGTTCATTAGGAAACTTTAATGGACCTCTCACACCATGACCAATCGTCAACGCAAAAATGATTAAATTCCTGGGCCCTATTACTCCAAGAATATGCACTGGATGGTCATGGGGGAAAGGAACGTTTTGGCAGATTGCTTGTCTAGGATTTAATTTGCTTGTGTACACAGAAATATCCCTTTGAATTTCTTTTTTCAAGAAAGGAGGTTTTAACACCTTGCCACAAATCCAGGGAAATGACCGTGTGATATAGACCTTAGACGCAACATATGGCTGACCTAGATTCAAGTTATCAGTGTTGTCTCAGCTGTGACTCAGTTTAGAAGACGCCCCACCAGATATGGCAAGGGTAAACCCATTTTGAATTACAAGGAGTGAGAGGAACCACAGCCAACAACAAGTGATGAAGACCACTCCCATAAAATGCAGTATCCTGTCGGATTGTGTATATATATATATATATATATATATATATATATATATATATATATATATATATATATATATATATATATATATATATATATATATATATATATATATATATATATATATATATATATATATCATCATCATCATCAGCCGATTGAGTATCCACTGCAGGACCGGCCTATCCCGACCGAAGTCGGGACGATACAGCCAATGTATCTCGACCAAGTGGCTTAGGCTGTCTGGTAGAGATAGTACGTAGGGTGAGAAGTGATTGTAAGTGTAATTGTAGTGTTGGAGTGGCTTTGAATGTGTGTATAGTCCGTGAACCAAGTGTAATCGGTCCGCGCAAGCCGACTGGAAGCAAGCATACTTTATAGTAAGCGACACTGGTTCAACCACAACAACCCTTGTGTCCGCCAATGCAGTACGTGGCCGGGTGAACACTCCCAAAGTTTATTACCCTGGCGGGGTGCGAACCCTGGCTCACCATATATATATATATATATATATATATATATACATATATATATATATATATATATATATATATATATATATATATATATATATACAGGGTGTAACGCGACGTATGACAAAAACTTACACCAATGATCTATCATGCAATTTTGAGTATATTTTGTTCTATAGCATATACTCTCTGTGACCCCAGTTCAATACCCAGCATTCGGCTATTTAGGTGTAAAAGTTTAGTGGCTGCATAGGTGCTATTGTGCGAGAGCTTCGCAGGGCGACGGGAGACGAGTATTATTAGTTTATACTGTACTGTACTTAAAAATCCCATATCCCATCAGTACAAACGAGTTTTAAGAAGAAACTTGAAGTCTATTGATTCTTTAACATCGTCATGCATTCCTGCAATTCTTTTGCACAAATCGACTGTAAATTAAGGATTAAATTCAAATTTTATGGCTTGCGAGAGAGTAGGGAGGGAGGAGGGGGGGGGGCTGGTGTGTTGTTGCCAGTTATGTAATGTTTAGTTTGTAGGATATTGCTACGAGCATTATCATAACACACACAGCTCATTCAATGGAAAAACGTTATTGTAAAGAGAGATTAGCCTCACTTAAAGTCAGGAAGAATATTATTTATAATAATTTTTCCGCTGCAAGCAAACGTGGCGCGATTGGGTATCTCCACGTGTATCCCTCTCTGTAGCACTGGCATTACCATCGCAGAATCCGTATAGATAGGTGTGTATATATATATATATATATATATATATATATATATATATATATATATATATATATATATATATAGGTATATAATTTGTGGTAGGTGGGGGCGCTCACCATCCACTCATTCAATGTAGTGCTGCTCTCGGATGTCGGCCCTTTCCTCTCCATCCTTCTTTCCTTCCATTTTCTTCTGGCTTTCTTTCCTTCATTCCTTCCTTGTCCTTCTGCCTACGAGTGACTTTACACTCTTCTGTCTTTCTTTCCTTCGTTCTTTCCACTTCCTTCAGCCTGTGGGTGACTCTACACTGAGTGACAAGCCAAATGGTTTCCTGTGCACCAGGAAACCATTTACTACGCTACGTGGTAACCATATGACCAAATTTTGGCGCCCTGATGGTTTAGTGGGTAATTATTGCGCTCCAATCGGATTGAGCCAGTGAAGGTTTATATCCAAGGGATGGTTGGGGTTGATTGGTCATGTAATGCCACTCAGGCATGAGTGAGGCTGGTCACTCTCATCTTAAATGTTGGGACCAACTGCCTAGCTCCGGGCTCCTACGCTCCTCATGGGGCAATTTAGGATTGGATGATATATATATATATATATATATATATATATATATATATATATATGTCACTGGCGTAGTTACCCCAGTAGTGAATGAGTGAAATAGAGGATAAGGTGATAATGAAAGGGGAAAGAAGTGAGCCATCAATAACATAAAATCTTTTTCTTATCAGTTTTGCTGCCTGTAAGGGTAAAATCAAGCGGTCACTTTTGCCTTCTCAACTGATAAGACACCAGATGTTTTTCTTACAAATTACGCAGAAAGTTCCTCTTGTCCTTGAACTGTGGGTGTGACAATGTGGGAGGAGCAAAGTAGTGATGTTTGCCAATTAGAAGCCTAAATGGCGCTTTCATCACGTTCTTGATGGCACGCAATTGGTTCTGTCTGAAGTGTATGAGGCCCTCATTGGTAGCAGGTACCTCCATTGTTTCTGTATGGACATAATCAGTACGTGGGACAGCCTAGTGGTTAATTAGCTGAGAAAGGCGGAGTAAGCTCCTTTATAAGCTCCAGGAAAGTGTGAAGAGACAGATTTTATCTCATTTTGTACACACATCCCTGTACACATTTTGTCATGTGTACACATTTGTACACATTTACTGTCACGTTACACTTTTGTCACATTGTGTTGCATTTTTCCCCAACACTACTCAGTACGTGACTTTGATTACAAAACACACTGTTTGTGCACCATTTCCCATTTTTTATTCACTCCTCCATTTACACTAGTGTGTGATTTATATCAGGATTTAACCTTCGAAGTCTCCACGTTTCCTCGAGCTTTGTGAGTACTTAGCTTCCACTGAGTGTATTCTGGTTAGGTAAGAAATAACTTGTTTTATATTTGTATCCTGAGGCCTATATGAATCCTCCCTTTTGTAAAACGAACCCTGGTTTCTTCTTTGGTTGTGTATGTTATAGTGTACAGTAAAGTTAGGTTAGTTTACTTAAACTTTATCTTATCCCTTTTGGTGATTAATTAAGGGTTAAGAGTGCACCGTAATATACCCCCCATAACAATAAATATATATATATATATATATATATATATATATATATATATATATATATATATATATATATATATAAAACAGTATAGTGGTACCCTGTTTTTAGGGTAGCTTTACATCGAGTGGCAAGCCAAATAATTTCCTGTGTACCAGGAAATCATTTATAGCACAGTGTGGTAACCTCATAACCAACCGACACGTGTTCCGTACGTGACAGCAAGTGGGTTGGCGGAGGGTTAGTGCTCCTTTCCGAAAAACAACTAAGTAAAAATATGAAGAAGAAACCTCGGACCAAGACTGACTTAAAGATGACGACTAAGGATCGAACACAGGACATGTTAGGGATGGCGACGTGGAATGAAAGGGGTGCAAATGGTGAGGTGGAAGAGAGAGATTATCCAAGTGCTTGAGGGTGCGAAAGTGGATGCATGTGGATTAACTGAAACTAAATGGAGTGGTGAGAGTGTGAGAGAATGGGAGTATGGATGGGGTATATGTGCAGAAGTAGGTGAGAATGAGAGGGCAAAAGAAGGATTGTGTATTGTTGTAACAGATGGAAGGAGAATATAAGAGAGAATGGATCAGTTGGCTCAAGGATTGTGTGGGTAAGACCAAAAGTTGGACTTCAAATGTGGGCGATTTTTTGCATGTATGCACCATCGCAAGACTGTGCAAGCAGAGTGAGAGAAGAGTTCTGGACAAATGTGGAAGTGTGCATGGACTAGTTTGAAAGGAATGAGAGAGTGTTTTTGATTGGTGATATGAATGGTAAAGTAGGGATTGTGAAGGTGGATGGAGTAGTTGGTGAGTGGGGTGTGCCTGCTGAGATAGCTGAGAATGGCAGTGCTTTTGGACATTTGTGCCGGGAGGGGGTTGGTGATAGCCAATACCCTCTTCAGGCACAAAATGATCCATAGGTATATATGGCGAGTGATGAGAAGGGTGGATGGTGAACTGAATGAAAGGAAGGCAATGATTGATTATGTGTGTGTGGATGAAAGGATGCGAAGATGTGTAATGGATGCAAGACCATATAGAGGTTGGGGGAGTGGACTTTCTGACCAGCACTTGGTGGTGGTCAGAATCAAGGTCCAAGTAAAATGGAGAAATAGAAGAAGGGAAGGACGGGAGGAAGGAGTATATGCAAGGAGAATGGATAGGTTACAAGAGGATGAGAAAAAGGTAGAATATAAGACAGAAGTGGAGGAACGATTGGGTAAATATGAATTGAAGCAGATGGGGGACATGGAAGGTGTGTGGAAGATATTCACAGAAGAAATATGTGCAGCTTGTGAGGTGGTATGTGGGGTGAAGAAAAGACGAAAGAGGGTGCAAGGAACAGCATTGTGGAATTAAGAGGTGAGACAGGCTGTGGCACAAAAGAAAAAAGCATATAGTGAGTGGATGAGAAATAGGGGCATGGAAGAAGCTGAGAGACGGAAGAGAGAGTTATTTGTAGAAAGGAAGAGAGAGGTGAAAAGATTAGTAAGAGAGAGTAAGAAGCGAGTGGATGAGGAATTTGGAAGGAAGTTGAGTGTCAAGTGGAGGGAATGTAAGAAAATGGAAGGAGATAAAAAGAGTCAGACAGGGTGGCAGCGAAGTTAGTAGGGGAGTGAAAGATAAAAATGGTAGAATACTAGTTGAGAAGGGAGAAAAAGTGAACAGATGGAGAGAACACTTTAATGAATAATATTGTTGAACATTGAGAATGAAAGTAATGAGAGTAGAAGTGGCTGGGGAATGCCTGGGAGAAGGAGGGAGGTGAGAAAACAGGAAGAAATCAGTAGGACGGAAATTGTGAAAGCAATGAAGAAAGTCAAAATGGGGAAATCCCCAGGAATTGACGGAGTGTACGGCGAAATGCTGAAGCATGGGGGAGAGATAGTAGTAAAATGGATATTGAAGATGTGCAGATTGGCCTGAGAGGAAGGTAGAGTCCTGGAGGATTAGAAGTCAGGTATAATTATTCCCTTGTACAAAGGGAAAGAGGAAAAAGAAGTGTGTGGTAATCATAGGGGCATTTGTCTTCTTAGTATAATAGGAAAAGTATACGGTAGACTACTTATTGACAGAGTTGGGGAAATAGCAGAGAAATTAGTTGGAGAAGAACAGGGAGGCTTTTGGAAGGGAAGAGGTTGTGTAGATCAGATATTCATTCTTAGATCTTTGGTGGAAAAGTTTCTAGAGAAGGGAAAGAAGTTGTATGCGGTCTTCATGGATTTGGAGAAAGCATATGACGGGGTGGATAGACAAGAATTGTGGAAAGTATTAAGAATATATGGAGTAGATGGGAAGTTGCTGAATGCTGTGAAGAATATGTATGAGGGTGCTAAGCCTGCGGTGAGTGTGAATAGTGAACTGAGTGAGTTTTTCTATTTGAAGGTTGGGTTGAAACTGGGATGTGTCATGTCTCCATGGCTGTTCAATCTGTATATGGATGGGGTTATTAAAGAGATACAAGGTAGGGCAGTGGATGTTGGAGTGGCCCTAATGAGAGAGGGCAGTGTTTGGAAACTCTCTGCACTGTTGTTTGCAGATGATACTGTGTTGTTAAAGTCAAGACGAAGGGGAGCTGCAAGGCTTGGTGGATGAATTTTGGAGAGTGTGTAAGAAACGGAATCTAAAGGTGAATGTAGGGAAGAGTAAAGTTATGGTCTTTGAGAGAGGTGAAGTCAGTGAATGTACACTGAGGTTGGATGGTGAGGAATTGGAAAATGTGAGTATGTTTAAGTACTTGGGGAGTATGATGAATAAGGATGGAAGTTTGGAGGGTGAAGTGCTTGAAAGGGTACAACAAGGAAGAAAGGTTGCTGGTTCCTTGAAGGCAGTGATAAGAAACAGGAAAGTGAGCATGGAAGTAAAAAAGTTATTACATGACAGTATTGTGATACCAACTCTGACGTATAGATGTGAAGCTTGGACGTTGTTGGAAGGACACAAGTCAAGAGTGAGAGCAGTGGAAATGAGTTATATGAGAGGAGCCTGTGGAGTCACATGGAGAGACAGACTGACAAGGAGCGTTGTGGTGTGGATGTGGATATGGTAGGAAGCGTCAGGAGAAACATATTGAGGTGGTTTGGCCATGTGGAGAGGATGGAGAATGAGAGACTGACGAGGAGAGTCTATGTGAGTGAGGTGGAGGAGGAGTGAGGGAGGGGAAGGCCAAGGATGATGTGGAGGGGTGGAGTGGAGAGGTATATGAGAGAGGGGTGTGTGAATTGGGAGCAGGGCAGTGAAATGGCGGAGGACAGGGTGACTTGGAGGCGATTTGTTTGTGGCCACCTCGTATAAGGGATTAAAGCGTCTGGCAATATATATATATATATATATATATATATATATATATATATATATATATATATATATATATATATATATGTGTGTGTGTGTGTGTGTATAAATATATGTATATATATGTGTACTGTATATATGTATATACAGTATTTGTACGTATATATATATATATATATATATATATATATATATATATATATATATATATATATATATATATATATATATATATATAGATATAGATATATATATATATATATATATATATATATATATATATATAGATATAGATATATATATATAGATATAGATAGATAGATAGATATAGATATAGATAGATAGGTAGATAGATATAAAGTGAAAATTTTTAAATCCATGGTCAGAACAATTTTAATTTATGAGCATGAGTCATGGTACAGTACAATTGCTTCAGATCAGAAAGTATTAGGATTTAAGAATAAAATACTGAGAAGACAGAGTTACAAATGAAAGAGTAAGGGATATTACGAGAGTGGAACCAGTTAATGAATATGTGAGACTGTCTTGCTGGAAGTGGCTGGGGCACATATACAGAAAAGAAGGCAGTTTAATACAGGATTGTGCCAGAGTGGACTGCTAGAGGAAGACGAGGTAGAGGTAGGCCGAGGGAAACCTGGTTGAGGACAAAGAAAGAGAAGCAGGAGAGGAGTGTTGGTGGGACCTGATGGAGGTGGTGTCACGGGGTTTTTAAAATAAATGCAAATATTATTTAAATGAAAATAATGTTCAATAATATTTAAGAGCAGGAACAAGAATTGTCTTCTTACATCAGGCAATGATTACTTTACGCTGGCTTGCTTCGCACGATTCTCTAAGAACGAGAATTTATAAACTTTCTCAACAGTACACAGCAGAGACTAATTACTCAATTGCTCTTTATTAGTACTGTTAGCCTCTAGAGAAAGTTACTTCACCCCTGACAATAAATATCTAATACTATTAATGATATCAGGTTCTTGCTGATGCTTAAATCCTAGAAGGCACAACGGATTTTAAGCTTAATTCAACAAGACTGGCCTAAGTACCAGTTATGAATAGCAAACGTTTATGCAAGCTAGGAGCTATAAGGGAATAAGCTTAATTATGGAGAAATGAAACACGAGTTTACATTACATTACGCTTAAGAAAAAGAACTGTTAAATTTACTGATTACAAAATAAATTTAACGTTACATTTCAAAAATCAAATTAATGAGATTGCACTCACTCACTCACTCAAGAGCTAAATTCTTACGCCTAGGAAAAACACCTTAACTAAACTCTTAAGTCTGGGAAAACGAAAAGAAATACTGGTCAATGAATGTGGTGTATCACCAACGAAGGGTGGGAGCCTGGAGAACTGTAGTCTAGTGGAGTCTGGGTGCTAGCTGACCTTTCACTCTCACACTGCTGGAGCACAGAACCTCTCTCCGTCACAACAGACACTTGACTGAATAAACTCGTGGGAAAAAGGGAGTGCTAGGGGCCGCATTTTTAACGGCTAGAGTGAGCGAAACGCACCCAAAACAAATCGCTCAGCGGAAGCGCTAATGTCTCACACAAAGACGATCACTTATGACACTGAAAAATTGATTTGAAAGGACTCCCGCCGATGAGCGGTTAACTGAACGATAAACTGGGATTCCACTTGAGTTCGTGGTTTCCCACAAAAGCCAATGGCACTAGCCGACTCGTGACAGGTGGCAAGAGACAAATATTGGTGGAGAGAGAGAGAGAGAGAGAGAGAGAGAGAGAGAGAGAGAGAGAGAGAGAGATCTAAATCCTTGTTTTTCGTGGCTTGGATGTTCCGCCAAACCTCGCGAACCGTGAAACATCGAATTGTTATGTTAAGAATCAGTGGGAAAAATAGAGGAGCGTTCCAGTGGGACATGAATCTACCCAAACAGTCCCTACCCAAAATAAGATGAAGAGGATTTGCTACTGCTAAAACAGCATAACACAATAAACATGTGCCTGAAAAGACATTATAACTGTGATACAGAGCTGCAACGCCAAAAAATCCTTACCAGAAAATTAATAAAGTGAAGACTGGCTTGAGTGGCAAGTGAAGGTGTGTTAAGAATGGATGGGCTAGTTCCCGACATCACTAACCAAGGAAAAACTTACACTTTTCACCAGATTATTTAATTTTCGATATGAAAGTAGGTCAACTAAACCACGGTCATATTATGTGCCCTCTTTGTCACTAAAAGGAAAGGAGACATTGTAACAACATTATTTAACTCACTGGTACAAGGAAGAGAGGCTGTAATATAGTCATATAGAATCAAAAACTGGTGGGCTGAGTCTACCATAAACTCTATTTTACATTCATTTCAGGTATTTGTCCATCAAAACAAAAATAAATAGTGTTACAAGAAACATGTAAGAATTTTTTGTTAAGAAATAGTAGCATGACACGGCTGAAGATCGTACATTATGATCACAAACAATAACAAACTCACGTGTGTCTACTGCCCAGCTGGATTTACTGTGTATTCACGACACGGCCGAAAATAGTACGTTACGATCATAAACAATAACAAACTCACGTGTGTCTACTGCCCCGCTGGACCTGCTGTATAAAGATCATGGAAAACTGTTGCATAGAACAGTGGACAGTGCCTAGACTAAGCATCGGTACGCATCGTCTGCTGAGTGTCGGCTGCCGGCTGGAAGCATCGAATTGTGGGGAAATTCGCGAATTGTGAGACAACTTGAAAGCTATTTTCTTGCGCGAAAAACGAGGCGTCAAAGTAAAATACGACCAAATACGAGGACTTACTGTAGGGTATTCATCATTTCATCATCGCCATCCGGACCTGCTTTCCCACCCTAGGGCAGGGTAAGGAGTAACAATGTCTGGACAGAAAAAAAAAAAAATGTGCTCAGTCCAATGATTTGCCCAGTCCAGTGGGCCATGCTTCCATTCACTCACCATTCAAGCCCCCGGAATCCTGGCTGTATCTGATATGCCAAAAACATTCACATTTTGTAGCTACACATGAATGTATCCAATTGAGTTCATCCGGACCCGTCACGTTAAAAAGAGGTGTCAAATCCCTTATAACTCCTGAGCATTTCTCCCACTGCTTCATCCAGCTCATCCCACAACCTGTCTTTCTCTCTCCCACTCCTGTCATCTCACGGTGCATACGGTACAATCACAGCCACTTTCACCTTCTCAAACTTGAACTTGACATATATACATCTTGATCCGATGTATTTGTAATCTCTCATTCCACTCTGCCACACTTAATTCAACAAAGCAACTCCTTCCTTGCATCTTCCTCGCCCATTCATGCCCTACCTCACACACTTTACACTGTCCCACTCCTCCACTTCACACCCTTTCATTTTTGTTTCAAGGAATGTCATCACGGCATATCTCGCATTCGAACACATTCACCACTTCCACCCTCTTGCTCTCCTCATTCATAATTCTCACATTCCACAAGGTCATGCGAATCTGCCCATTTGGTTGGGGCCCTGGGCAGGTATTAGGCCCTCCGAGGTTTTCCGAAACATTTGCCATGCTTAAGTGGTTTTAGGTGGGTGAATCTGCGGGACATTTAACCAGACCAAAAATCCGAGTTATATGGTTACCACCATACGTAATAAATGGTTTCCTGGGTACATGAAACCATTTAGCTTGTCACTCGGTGTAGAGACCAAAGGGCATCCCTACATTGAGTGAGTGGATGATGGGTGCCCCCATCTACCACAAATATATATACAAGCTTCTATATATATATATATATATATATATATATATATATATATATATATATATATATATATATAATGATGAAGGAGCCAAAGGCTAGAAGCCAGCAAATTGTTCCAAGGAAAAAAATACAAACAAGATAAGAGAGGCAAATTCAAGATCCGTTCATTTCGAGATGCCTGAATACACCACGTTTAAAAGACTGGAGGCCATAGGGAGTAAGAAATACAGACAGAGGAAGGCAGTTCCAAAGCAGACCTGTTGCATACATAAAAGACTGGGAGTAACAATTAACTCTTGCATTAGAGAATTGGACAGAAAAAGGATGAGAGTCTGCAGATAGATGAGTGCTACATGCTTACTGTAGAGGTGAAGGGATGCAAGTAGCCAGTTTAAAGGAGCAGTGACCATTGAAGTAGCAATAGAAAAGTGATGAAGATGAAACAGTGCGGCGAGGAGGCATAAAATGAAGGGAACCAGAAAAAGGCGGAGAGTTAATGAGACGAAAATCCTTTGACTCAACGTTGTTGATAAGTACTGTATGTAGGGAGCCTCCTCATACATGAAAGATCTCTACGTGGGTGAATAAGCCCCTGTATAAAGTCGGCAACTGCGTAGAGGTAAAGAAGGCACAGAGTCATCTCAGCACACCTAATCTCTTTGAGGCAGATTTTACAAGAGAGATAATATGATGTTTCCAAGATAAATCCTGAGACAATGAAACCCAAAGTACGTTCAACGATGATGCAGGGTTGAGTTGGTTATTGTTAAAAGTTAGTTGATACTACTGCAGAAGATATTGATAGGTTGAAAGATGTAAGAACTGAGTTTATGATACATTAAAAGCAACAAGAATACTTTTACCCCAAACGGAGACATGAGCCAAGTCAGGCATTAGGTGTGCCAAAGACTTATCTAATGTTGGCTGAAGTAATTGCTGAGATTGACACTGCAACAAGTGGACGGAAAGTTGATGGGCGGAGTCACCTGTATATAAGTGGGCTGGGTTACATGTAGAGCTTAGGTCATTGATGAAGAGAGTTGGTAAATAGAAAGAGCCCTGAGGAACACCAGTATTGATAACTCTAGAGAACAAAGGTGGCTGTCTATAACAGCAGCAATAGGACGTTCAGAAAACGAGCTAGAGATGAAGAGAAAGAATAATAGAAACATAAGAGGGCATTTTAGAAATTAAAGGCTTTTGCCAGACTCGATCAAAATATCTTGAAATGTCAAGTGCGATGGCAAAGCTTTTGCCAAAGTCCCAAAAGGAGAATGACCAGAAGTCCAAAAGGAAGATGAAAAGATCGCCAGTGAAGCCTCCCTGGCGGAACCCATACTGATGATCGGAAAGATGGTTGCGATAGGAAAAGTGGTTAAAAAAAAATTCTTATCAATATTATTATTATTATTATTATTATTATTAGTAGTAGTAGTAGTAGTTTTAGTGTTATTATTATTATTATTAACTTTAAATACGGTGTGTTAAAGCACCTGGGCGATAGTTAGAGGGCTGGGAATGGTCACCCTTCTTTGAGACAGGCTGAGTGAAAACAAACCTTTAGCAAGAAAGAGAGGTACAGGTTGACAAACAAAGGTGAAAGAATTTATCTAGCCAGGGTATAAGAACACAAGTACAGTTCTTTAGGACAACAGGAGGAACACCAGTAGGCCCCTACGCCTTGTAGAACTGAGGCCAGTGGTTTAGAAAACACATCAATTGAAGAAATTTTTGTGTCAGCCATATAGAAAGTCGGGGGGGGGGGAGTGATGGAGGAGCAGTGCTGAAATCGTCTAAGGTGGAATTGGAGAAGGTCTCGGTGAAGAGTTCTGTTTTATCAGCAGAAGAAAGAGCTACAGAGCCATCACAGCGGTATAGAAGAGGGAAGGATGATGAAGTAAAATTGCTAAAAAGGTTTTTGGCAAGGTGCCGAAAGGAGTGGGGAGAATCTGAGTTGGAGAGTTTGGAGCAATTAGTATGAATGAAATTATTTGTAGCAGATTGAAGAACACACTTAGCACGATTCCAGACAGAAACATAAGAGAGAAGAGAAGAAGTGGTGGGTTGGCTCCAGTACCTTTTGTAGGCCTTTTCCCTGTTGATTATAGCATCATTACAAGCGTGATTAAACTTTTTTTTTTTTTGCGTTAGTCACACCACAAGAGAAAGGAATGTATGTTTCCATGCCTGAGAGAATATCCTCTATAATGTGTAAGGCACTATCAGATCGCTCTGGTTCATGGAAGTAATAATCATTCCAGGAAAAATCAAAGAAGTACCGGTACTGCATGAGGGCCTCCCTATCAGCAGCTCCAAAGTACCACAGCCACCACTTCTTGGAAAGGTCCACAGGCCTTACTGGAACGACAAAACAGGTTCAAGAAGACTGCATGATGTGTTGGTGCTTACATTAAAGTATAGGCGTGACGCTTTGTTGGGGCATTAATTTACTTTAAGGGATGTGTGTGGATTGAGTAGTATGGATAGGAAAAGAAAATCTGGTGTATAAAAAACCATTGACAAGAAAATAGAATAGGGTGTTTTTTATTTATATATATGTGTTACAAATGATTTAATAATTTCCTACAAACTAGACTGATGTTATTGCAGGTAGTAGGATATATATAATAGAACTTAAGTTTGACTCTATGTGTATATATAATAGAATATAAGTTTAACCCTGTGTTTGTATATAATAGAATATAAGTTTAATCTGTTTGCATATATAATAGAATATAAGTTTAACCCTGTGTGTATATATAATAGAATATAAGTTTAATCCTGTGACAGAACAGTCGTCTACGTGACAGAATGAATGTTGTCAGCTGGCGCCATGCTGGAGTTTTCTGATGATTAAGGTCTATGGAGCTGGGAGGTAAGAAGTGCTCCGGTTAATTGAGTAGTTCTACCGCAGGCCTCAGGCATGGCACATTTGTAATTATCTTGTCAAGAATAAAGCAGCAAAAATCCATCAGACTTTGGCCACAACCTTACTCACTTGTTTCCTGGTATAAAGTGGTGGCAGCAAAATACTTAGAACCAAATATTTCACATCTCCAACAAACCTTGTCAGAAAAACTGCCGTTGAGCCACACCCTGTTGTATACAAAACCGACCTGCCACACCCTACCAGTACAAGCCACATTGGTTTTCTCTCTGCTCTGCCCGCACTTAACTGGCAGTTATAACCTAACAGTGCCCACCGTATCCTATGCAACATGTCCTCGGGTCTCGCTTTGAGTGTGATCAGCCTCATTTAATTATCTCCAGGGCCTACACCTGCCTGCTCTCCTAGTCCCATCGCCTCCTGCCATTCGCTGTGTGGAATTGGGCTGTGTGTGTCCTGCATCTTCATGGTGAGGTAAATTGTCATCGCCTCTAGATCATGTACCAACTACCTGTGGGAAAATCAACCCATCTCAAACCTCCTCCCGCTCATCGTCACTGCCCAGCAACCCATCCCACAGGCAAGCATTACGACACAGCCCAACCCCAGCAGTACATCACCACCCAATACCTGCCACACACTCAAGCAGTATTCACAAAGAGTCTTCCACCTAAGTCGCCCCGACGAGCCAAGGACACTTGACCACACCCACCCTTGTAACGTCATCGCTGCGTCACAGACGGGCGGAGAGTCACCACTCATATACCTGCAGATCAAGACTTGCATCATCCCTCTCTCTCCAATCAACGCATCTGCTTCCTAGATGGATGATCTCCAGCCTCACTACAGCCACACACTCAACAAAGTGAACACCTCCTGCCTCAGTCTCAGTGCATACATTACTGATTTAATTCATTGATTTAGCTCTTTCCACTTACTCTTCTCTCTCTTTATTCACTCTTCATAAAATTACCATTTTTAAAGTGTTCATTATACATAATTCATTTTCTTTGATACTGTATTTAGAGAATATAATTCATTTTCTTACTTGTAATTGTAATTGTGTATTTTTTTTTTCCTTACTGATGTTCAGACCCCCCATTTTTACATGAGTTACTTCCCTAGAATTAACCTCTCTCTTATTCGCCAGTCAGCAAGGGATGATGAGGAGTATGGTGCATGTGGTAATGATAATGATGTAACTTCTCTTCGTAGCAGTAACTCTTACACGAAACCTAATTCAACCACTCTTGCTACTACTATTACTGATACTGTCCCAGCAACTCCTACTACTGCTACTACTACTACCATTTTAGATAGTACAGATAACTATAATCAAGATACTCATACTCCTTCTACCCAAAGTGACACTCTAGCTTCTTCGTGTCCTCATTTTCATGATACTCTTCCGTCAGTTACCATTACCAATATTCCACCAGCAACACCATCACACACTCTCACTACCACTTCTGCCTCTCATTTTTCACTCAGTATAGTGACTACCCCCACACCCTTGCCTTCTCAAACACAAACAGCAATGGCAACTGCGACACCCCCACCATATTCCATCTTTTTGGATCATCAAAAGAGCCCAAAATTTACTGGCAGTGACAGTGCAGTATCTATATTCGATTTCCTCTGCGAAGTCAGAACAGATATTGACAACCGGCAACTAACTACCGAACCAATGAAGATCTCATATCTCAAAAGCTTCTTAGATTAAGGTAAAACGCGAATGGGTGCCGGGTTAAATTCTGGTTACAACATTTGAAGAATTTCGTAAAGAGTTAATGAAATTTTATTGTTCTCATACTAAAGCAGGCTCACTCCTTGCATTCTCCACCTTCCTTGAAAACATGAGGGATGATAGGAATATTCCAGTAAAAGATGCAACATTGTATGAAGCAGCGGCTGCTGCACATGTCCCATTTTCGAAACAGGCCGACTTTTGCAAGATGCCCCATGGGTATCTCAAAATATCGTCAGGAATGATGTTATCAACTCAAAAGATTTTTTGTCTTATTGTGATTTACCTTACATTCATACACTGGTTTGATAAATGCCAACTAGAGACTGCCTTACAAATTGGATTCAGCCCAGGAGATTAATTACTTGAACTGTCAAATTAAGGAGATAGCTGAAAAACAGTGCACAGACGTCACTCGTCAGGCGGGTACTCACACCACAGTCACTCATACCACAGACGGAACTATAAGGGCTGTGCAAACCCCTCACAACTGGAATGTTTCCAGTAATACCCGCTCTTACTCGGGATGCCGGTGACCTACAAGTGGGCTTGACCATTTGACTGTGCGTCGGGGCCAGCAGTCCTCAGTTGTATGCTGGCACTGTGGTGCTGCTGGACACTGTGAATCGAGTTGCTTTTGCATACTTAAAGCCCGTGGAGAGTGGCGACAATGCACACCATCGCGGCCCTGCCATCCACACTGTAAATACCACAAAGAGTCTACAGGCCATACCATTAATGAGGGTTATTATCTTGCACGATGTCGTTCGGGGGAAGAGGAGCGCAGCTCTCGGGCCCCTCCTCTATAACGACTGATCCCGAATTCTCCATTCGCTAAATTGGCCCTCTAACTAGTATAGTTATTCTAGATAAAGGTGAAGGAGTACCTACATCATTTTTCATGGACTCTGGGTCCATTGTGAACTTAATATCAGATTCCTACCTAAACAGCATTAGAGGAAAGATTAAATGGGACTGGATCCTTTAACCACCCGACATTCGTCTTTGTGGTGTTGATAGCTCAGAATGTCATGTGAAGGGCAAGGTAACCCTAGAGATACAGCTGATGAATTATTAAATCCCTTCGCTGCTGAGTTTCATGTCACAAGCAACCTCCGGTATCCTGCAGATGTTTTAATTGGCGTAGAAACCTTGGCTCAGCATTATATTAAACTAATGCCTGCTTGTGGTGCTGTTAAAGTACAGGGACTTTCTGTATCTGACATGGATTACTCATACCCTGTCTTTTCACAAATAAATTCAATCACTCAGTTTACTGTGCCTCCTCCACCACCAGTTGAAAGTAAGGAGGAGCATTCACTAGCATCTCATGACATCCCCTCAAACACAATGATTGACTCATCTATTTTACATCTAACTACCTCAAATAGTCTGAATGACATTCTGGAACAAGCAGAGGTGAAAGGAGCAGTAACAGAAAGTGCAGAATTTTGTTCTGCAAGAATTTATGAAAGTCTCTGTCCGTGTTGTAGATGCAAAAGAAGGAGTGGATGCAGTAACTTTACCTGAGATGTGTTGTGTGAATGATTTGACATATGAGTCAGCACTGCACCGTTTTGGAGGATAATCTGTGTTATTTTCACTTAGTGAATGTCACAATTGCTCCACTAAAGCTTAAAAGTGGTACAAAGATTGGGGATATCCTGGTGCACCCATCGGCCGTAAAGGTGTATCAAGATATACCATTCTCTGTAACTACTGAGGATGATGAGTTATCTAGTGTATATACCGTAAACTCTAAGGATTCTACTACGACTCCTTCAGCTGACTTTGCCTCACATGTGTACTATTGGCCACAAGTATTCTTACACACCTCAAATTTGCCTCTCCCAGATTTCATCTGGTAATACTGACTCCATGTCCAGATGTACGATATCCTATGTTTCCCATCTCATTTTCCCCTCACATACTTCTAGGTATTTGCTTACCTTGTGGCGATATTCTATGAATATTGTTATTAATCCCTCAATTCAGCCAAAATTTATTTACTCTGATATTACTTCTATGTGTGAAGAGAACTGGTCTCTCCTCCCCCTCCTTCTATCCCTCTCCCTTCCTCCTTCCCTCTCTTTCTCCTACTCCCTCCTTCCCTCTCTTTCCGCATTCCTTCTCTCCATATCCTCCCTCTCCCTCTCTCTCGTTCTCCCTCCCTAGCTCTCCTTATTCTCTCTCCCTATACCCCCTTGTCTCTGTCTGTCTGTCGCATATGCTATGACTCAGATACACAGGTGGCAGTTCTAGGTTTCTTGATGCAAGTATTTTTCCCATTCCTACAGAAGGGTTTTTCATGGCGAACTCTCCATGCTTTTCTTCCAGTACTCTTCCATATTTCTTATAAAGCTGGTGTGGAGATGATATTATCTACACATTAGTGTATAGGATACGGAGATACAGAAGGTAATATGGGTGTTAATGGTGTAAAATTTACATAAAATATTATGGAATTATTATTTTATAAAATCATTGGTAACAGCCCTCTAGCATAAAGAGAAGGTTTTTCTGCATAACCTAATAACCAAATGTGTGTTTTATCAAAACCTATAAATTACCGCACAGTCTGTGCAGAGAAAAGTTTATAATGGATCGTTCCCCCCTGTAACTTGCGATAACTTCCTCCAGCCTGTCAGAGACGGACATAACAAATCTGTATAACTACAGTTCTTTAATTTCTTCTGAATAGTTCCCACTCGTCCATCATGCGTTGTAGGAGGTGCTGGAGTGTTCTACTCGGCGCTGGGGACCACAGATAAACGATACTACCCCAGTAATGTTCACTGGGCTTCAGGTGGCCTGCTAGTTGATGGATATTGAGCATTTTTTTTTTTTTTTATGTGTCAGACTCTGGCCATAGGCTTCACAGTCTGCTATCAAGGCCCAATAGTCCCCCTACATACCATACACTTCTACATGTCACCACTTCGGCGCTAACACCCACCGTCCATATTGAATACATGCTAGGGTTGTCTTATACAGGACTGGTGTATTGGTATTAGCGGAGGTATTTTTACGACATGTCGGCGGGTCTCCTGGTAGATCAGTACAGTCTGATTTAATGAAATTCACATCCTTAAACTGTTCCCTGCATCAGCTGGGATTTGAACCTAAGTCGGTTAGGATTGCAGGCCACTTCTCTGCCAATTGAGCCACCGTATCCCTCTCCAGAAAAAAGTGACAAACCATCCGTCCTATAATATAAGTGTGCATCAATCCGCTAAAAGCACTGGCCAAAGAATACATATATATATATATATATATATATATATATATATATATATATATATATATATATATATTGTTACGGAACAGAGAAAACTGTCCCGCAAAGTTCCAGGTTCAAAACAAAAGAGTTAGGTAAAATTACAAGTTAAAGTTTAATGCTTAAACTAACAACAAAACATTCAGGACTCATAAGGATAATGTAATGGCAAAAAACAGGTTAAATATATGGTTAACTGCAATAGCCTCTATTAACACGAAATTAGCAAGTGTAAATTTATCTAAGTCAGCCCTGATAAAATGAGAAAACCGGATAATGCTCAGTTAATGCAAGATATATTATTACAGATACAAAATATTATCAATAATGACTGACATAAAAAAACTCCACATGAATCACAAAAACCTTACCAGGCCTACGAATCAACACCTTATGCTATACAGTACAAGAAAAAATGTAATAACACTTATACTCAAATTACACAGCAGCTAGATGGTTGGAGACTTCCTGAGCACTCACAAAAATAATAACAACTGTACAGGGGAGGACAGAGATGTGAACAAAATGAGGAGTAGATCTAAGTGGCAATTAATGCAGAGACTGAGCTCATTATATAGGGGCCAGCAGAGCTTGATACAACTTGTAAGAAGGACGTGCAAATGAAGCCATAGGGGACAAAGAGTTGACAATCCTGCTCTGAACAACAGAAAGAACGACTTACTCTACTATAAGGGTTAGAAGGGGGAAGTGAGGTAGAACACGCTCGTGATCAAACATGCAGGATACTGTACGTTAGAATTATACAAAGGATCATGAAATCATAGGCTATGTAACACCTCCCCACAAAGAAAACGAAATTTACAAAGGAACTTTCTTATTACTCTAAAACAATCTGTCTAAAGTCTAGATAAGCAATCTGCAATAACATTTTCTTTCCCCTTGACATGTTGTATGTCTAATGAATACTCCTGAAGAAGTAGACTCCATCTTGTCAATCTCTGATTTTTATCTTTAAACTTACTAAGGAATTTCAGTGGGTTATGATCGGTATAAATGACTATGGGGTCAAAACCAGAACACAAATAAAATGAAAAATGCTGTAAACCTAAAATCAAGGCCAAAAGCTCTTTCTCAATAGTTGAGTAGTTCTTTTGAGGTGGAGTGAACTTCTTACTGTAATAAGATACAGGGTGTTCAATACCCTGATCATCCTCTTGCAGCTAAACAGCCCCAGCTCCTGTATCACTTGCTTCAACAGCCATCTTAAAAGGCTTAGCAAAATTTGGAGTAGCGAACACTGGCTGACTTAATAGGATAGCTTTAAGTTTGCTGAAAGAGGATTCACAGTTATCGGTCCAGACAAATTTAACTCCCTTTTTCAGTAGGTCTGTAAGTGGTGATACAAGAATTGAAAAGTTAAGAACAAATCTCCTGTAATAACCTACCATTCCCAAAAATCTTTGTAGCTCTTTCCTACTTTCAGGTCTGGGAAGATCACTTATAACCTGAACCTTAGCTCCTGGTGGTGTAACATGTCCATCACCAATTACGTACCCAAGGTACTGAACTTTAGCTTGACCAAACTCACACTTTGATAAATTAGCTACAAGATTAGCCTGAACCAAACGCTCAAGAAATTTACTGACATGGCATAGGTGATCTTTCCAGTTGTCACTGAATATTAATACATCATCAATATAAACAACACACCCTGCCAAACCCTCTGTTACAACAATCTTGAGCTTCTGAAATATGGCTGGTGCATTCTTCATACCATATGGCATTACAGAACATGCAAAAGTCTTTCCTAGTGTTACAAAACATGAGATCTCCCTAGCACGTTCAGTCATACGTGCTTGCCAGTATCCCTTTAACAAATCAAACTTACTTATGTACCTAGCCTTTCCGATCTTGTCTATGCAATCTTCCCATGCGAGGGAGAGGGTAAGTGTCTGTTTTGGTTATCTGATTAACACGTCTGTAGTCGATGCAAAGCCGCTGTGACCCACCTGGCTTAGGGACTAGAGTGACAGGAGAACTCCACTCGCTCTGACAGGGCTCAATCATCTTGTGGTCCAACAGGTAGCCAAGCTCCTTCTGGATGAGAGGAACTTTCACTGGGTTCACACGGTAAGGAGGCAGTTTAATTGGCTTTGCGTCTCCAACATCGACATCATGCATCAACACAGTGGTTCTTCCTGGAGTGGCACGGAACACTTGCGGGTACTCCTGCAGTAATGCCGAAAACTTCTGCCTTTCCTCGAGATCTAGATGAGAAAGCTTAGTCTGGAGATCATTCATGATATCAGGATTCTTCCCCAAACTATCACTCAGGCTCATACTGCATGGGAGAGCTTCACTTGCAGACTCGGGTGGAACAGCTACAGTGCAGACTGGATTATTTTCGTCCCGCCTGTGATATAACTTTAGCATGTTGATGTGACAAAGTTGCTTGTTCTTTCTACGATCTGGTGTGGCGATGACATAGTTGACATCACTGAGTTTCTTCTCCACGAAATAAGGACCACTAAACTTGGCTTGAAGAGGTTGCCCATGCACTGGTAGCAGAATCAAAACCTGATCTCCTGGCTGAAAGTGGTGTAACCTGGACTTCTTATCATACCAAGTCTTCATCTTCTCCTGAGCAGCTCCTAAATTCTCTCTCGCCAGCTGTAAAGCAGTGGACAGCCGTTCTTTGAACTTCATCACATACTCCAGCAGGTTGACGTCATCTTCCTCCGACAGCCAGCATTCCTTGAGTAACTTAAGGGGTCCTCTTACTTCATGGCCAAACAGTAGTTCAAAAGGTGAGAAGCCCAGTGATTCATTTGGAGATTCTCTTGCGGCAAATACAACGAATGGAAGACCTTTTTTTCAGTCTTTCTGATGTTCTAAACAGTATTTCTTGAGCATCGACTTCAGTGTTTGATGATATCTCTCCAACGCTCCTTGGGTCTGGGGATGGTAAGCTGAAGACGTAATCTGGGTGATGCCCAACTCTTTCAGAGACTGCTTGAAAACGTTTGACATGAAATTACTTCCCCGGTCTGACTGTACCTCCTTGGGCAGACCAAACTTTGTGAAGAACCCTAGCATTTCCTTAACCACGTTCTTTGCTGAGATATTTCTAAGTGGAATGGCTTCAGGATAACGAGTAGCCATATCAATCAGGGTCAACACATAAGAAAATCCTGAAGAAGTCTTAGGAAGAGGGCCCACAATATCCACCAACACACGGGTGAATGGCACCTCAAAAGGAGGAATGGGAACTAGAGGTGCAACCTTTTCGGTCTGATTACACTTCCCCACAACTTGACAGGTGTGACTAGACTTACAATACCAGGAAACATCTCGGAAGATACCTGGCCAGTAGAAGTGTTTCAAAATGCGTGCCACAGTCTTCCTCACTCCAAGGTGTCCTGCCAAACTGGAATCATGAGCCACTCTAATGATATCCTGCCTACAAACACAAGGGATGACAACTTGATGTACAACCTCCCATTCACAGTCGGCTGATGCTGCTGGGGGTCTCCACTTCCTCATAAGTACTCCTGACTTTATATAATAACAAGTAGAAGCACCGGCTGACTCTTCCTCACTGCAAGCAGAGTTAGCTAGACCTTTCAACTCAGGGTCAGCAACCTGCAACTCAACCAACTCTTGACGAGACAAATTATTAACACTACGGGGTACTGCCTCATCTGGTGAGTGGTCCAAATTAGGAAGAAAAGTGTCAGCTAGGATAACATCATCATCATCATTATCCTCTAAGTCACCAGTAACTTTAGACTTAGCCCTAGTGACAGCACATGCAGAGAACACATCAGGGACACCACGATCCTGGCCCGCAGCCACTGGCTCACTAGACAACTGAGGAGCTGGACACACTTGACTTCCACCAATATCATTTCCAAGTAAGAAAGTTACACCTGACATTGGGAGTGTCTCATCCAACCCAACCATAACGGAACCATTAACAAAACCAGACTCTAAATTCACTCTGCACAGAGGGACAGAGAAGTAATTATTCCCTACACCTTGTAAGATTACAGTTTCATCAGAGGAATTAACATTAGAGCCTAGAACACTGGTCACCATAAGGGATTGGCAAGCACCTGTATCACGATATATTTTAACTGATTTCCTGTCATTACTGTCCAGAGGACTGACAAAACCATCAGACAGGAAATTAGCACATGAACTCTTGAGAGTGTCACCCACATTACTGCTCAAAAGAGGAGCTTCATTATGAGAATTTAAGTTACCCCTTAAAGCAGGTTCAGTTAATTCAGTTAAAGAATTCCGGGAACTCTCAAGGGTGGACACTAGACCAATTGACTGAATATTTAAAGACTCGTCTTTGTTCACATCGTGCTGTCTCCTGAAACATTTCTCCATAGTATGACCAAGCTTACTACAATAAGTACATTTACTTTTCTGAAACCTAGGGGTGAAGCTGGTATTTACTTCCTGAGAAACATCATCTTTATTTTCTTTCTTGTTACCTATACTCTGAGTAGAGGCAACGTACTTACTCTCAGCTTTCCTTTTTTCTTTAGAATATCTCTTGTGAGTGAGAACATATTCATCAGCTAAAACTGCAGCATCAGACAAATTATCTATTCTTTTCTCATCAAGATATAGGCTTACATCTTTATTAATACACCTTTTGAAGTCCTCCAGCAAAATCATCTGCTGAAATTTATCAAAATCAGAATCCACATTCTTAGAATTTAACCACTGCTCTAACAGATCTTCTTTGATTTTTGCATACTCAACATGGGATTGCTTATCTTGCTTATAAGTTGTCCTAAATTTTACTCTATAGGCTTCAGGAACAAGCTCATAGGCCTTAAGAATCAAGCTCTTAACTATATCATAATTATCAGATTGATCCTGAGGCAAAGATGCATAAGTTACTTGAGCTTTACCAGTGGGAACAGTTTCAAGGAGTACTGGCCAATACTCTTTGGGCCAATTAAAACCTGTAGCTACCCTCTCAAACAACTGAAAATACTTTGTTAAATCAGATTCATTAAAAGGAGGGACAAGTTTAACATTTTTAGCCACATCAAAATCATCAGAGCTAGATGATCCAGTTCCACCTTGTTTCATGCGATACTCATGGTCTGCCTGAATCCTAGCAATTTCAATTTGTGCCTCCTGAATACGAGCCTGAGACTCAGCCTCCTTAGCCTGAGACTCAGCCTCCTTAGCACGTGCCTGAAACTCAGCCTCCTTAACACGAGCCTCCTGCAGGGCTAGCTGTAACTTAGCTATTTCAATTTGCGTTTGCTCATCTGGAGGAGTTACATCAAACAAGCTTTTATTAATCATGCCAACAATATGATCTTTAGAATGATGAGAGCGAACAGTAATTCCCAGTTGTTGAGCAACAAGCTTAAGTTCATTCTTTGTTCTGTTTTCTACATCACACACTGTTTACACATTTGACAAAAAATCTTTGGCTTCATCAAGTGTAGTAATAGTAGACATCAGGAATAAATCACAGTCACAAAATATCAAGCAATATCCTTATGATAATATCCTGAATATCCTGATAAGATGTCGCCAAATTTATGTTATGGAACAGAAAGTTCCAGGTTCAAAACAAAAGAGTTAGGTAAAATTACAAGTTAAAGTTTAATGCTCAAACTAACAACAAACATTCAGGACTCATAAGGATAATGTAATGGCAAAAAACAGGTTAAATATATGGTTAACTGCAATAGCCTCTATTAACACGAAATTAACAAGTGTAAATTTATCTAAGTCAGCCCTGATAAAATGAGAAAACCGGATAATGCTCAGTTAATGCAAGATATATTATTACAGATACAAAATATTATCAATAATGACTGACATAAAAAACCTCTACATGAATCACAAAAACCTTACCAGGCCTACGAATCAACACCTTATGCTATACAGTACAAGAAAAAATGTAATAACACTTATACTCAAATTACACAGCAGCTAGGTGGTTGGAGACTTCCTGAGCACTCACAAAAATAATAACAACTGTACAGGGGAGGACAGAGATGTGAACAAAATGAGGAGTAGATCTAAGTGGCAATTAATGCAGAGACTGAGCTCATTATATAGGGGCCGGCAGAGCTTGATACAACTTGTAAGAAGGATGCGGAAATGAAGCCATAGGGGACAAAGAGTTGACAATCCTGCTCTGAACAACAGAAAGAACGACTTACTCTACTATAAGGGTTAGAAGGGGGGAGTGAGGTAGAACACGCTCGTGATCAGACATGCAGCATACTGTACGGTAGAATTATACAAAGGATGATGAAATGTGAGTACGTTTAAGTACTTGGGTAGTGTGATGAGTAAGGATGGAGGTTTGGAAGGTGAAGTGCTTGAAAGGGTACAGCAGGGAAGAAAGGTTGCTGGTTCTTTGAAAGCAGTGATAAGAAACAGGGAAGTGAGCATGGGAGTGAAAAAGTTACTACATGTCAGTATTGTGATACCAACTCTAACGTACGAAAATGAAGCTTGGACATTGTTGGAAGGACACAAGTCAAGAGTGAGAGCAGTGGAAATGATTTATTTAAGAGGAGCCTGTGACGTCCCGTGGGGAGACAGGCTGACGAATGAGGATATAAAGGAGCGTTGTGGTGTGGATATGGATGTGATAGGAAGCGTTATGAGGAACACACTGAGGTGGTTTGGCCATGTGGAGAGGATGGAGGGTGAAAGACTGACGAAGAGAGTGTATGTGAGTGAGGTGGAGGGGGGAAGAGGGAGGGGGAGGCCGAGGATGAGATGGAGGGATGGGGTGGAGAGGTATATGAGAGAGGGGGGTGTGAGTTGGGAGCAGGGCAGTGAAATGGCGGGAGACAGGGTGACTTGGAGGCGATTTGTTTGTGGCCACCCCAAACGGGATTGAGGCGTCTGGCAATAGATAGATATATATATATATCTCATTGGATCCCAGGGGTGCTGGGCGAGGCACTGCACCGGGAGGGCACTATGCGTACCGCCCTCCGCCTAACGGCTCATAGTCGCGGAGCTCATCGGTCCCTACCCGGGGGTTCCCTACTTTATAAGACTTGAAAAATCCCAGTTCTGTCCAGTACTCTGGACACTGGGCACCAATGGGTTAAATATATATATATATATATATATATATATATATATATATATATATATATATATATATATATATATATATATATATAGATAGATAGATGGATAGATAGATAGATAGATAGATAGATAGATAGATACTGTAAATGTCCTGTAGGTAAGAATTGTATGTATTTTTTAAACATAACTTCCGTTCTTTTTTACTAACTTTAGTATTGGACACATTAATTATTAGAAATATAACTTATAAATATCATGAACTGCTGGGTACGGCTCCTGACTTCTTTATGCAAGAAGAATAAAATGCACCTTAACTAACAAAACATCACCCAGCGGCGGTGGAATCATATGTTAAACTACCAGAAACATAGTAACATAACGATCATATACCTAATAAATAAAAACACGCATACCAAACATACCATGCCAGTGACTAACACTTTATTCATTACGTTTCACTAATACTGTAATAATTAATACCAGGTCGCCTATAAGGATAAAATGTCAGAGTTTTGATACAAACCGTCTATTATGTATAACTATTATTTTGAAGGGTATTATTTTCTACATTTGTCACTCTATAGTTGAATCAGGGGTTATACACAATTATATGTTAACAATGTTCCGCGAGCCGTACTACTAGGAAGGTAGGGTCGCAAACAGACCACGGACCACAGGTTGCCCATGTAGGGAGGCGTTCGTCCGAGCGGCGTCGCTCTTTAAAAACACTTGAAGAAAAGTAACAGGAATGGGACAGAGTGGGAGGAGTGGGGAGAGAGAGGGATTGGGGGAGGAGAGACCAGTTGTTGATTTTTCAAATATTATTATTATTTCACAACTGACCACGGCTGAACAGGTTCCTCGGAAAGTCAAAGCCCAACCTGGCTGCGCTAATGCCGCTAATGCCAGCGGGAGTCATGAGACACGGGTGAGGGAAAGGATATGGGCTAGAAGTAAATGCGGAGTCCATCCCACAAATCCTGGTGACCAGCAAGAGTCTTCATTTCGTGACCCATCGGACACGAATCCAACTAACTAATATCAGAATAGAAGTGCAAATACCTTAGATAAATAACTGGCTGGTTGGAGGGATTAACAAAAGGTACTCATCGATAATGGCTTAACAGACAAGAGAAAACTCGTCTCAAGAGAGGTAAATAGCTGAGAGAGAGAGAGAGAGAGAGAGAGAGAGAGAGAGAGAGAGAGACAGACAGACAGACAGACAGACAGGGGGGGATGGAAGGGAGAGAGAGGGAGAATAAGGGGAACGAGGAAAGGAGAGAGAGAGAGAGAGAGAGAGAGAGAGAGAGAGAGAGAGAGAGAGAGAGGGAGAGAAGGAGAGAGCCAATGGGGACTGGGAGGGAGTTTGAGAGAGAAAGAGAAAGGGAGGAAAGGAGAGGGAAGGGGAGGAGGGACCAGTTTCCTTCACACATAAAAGTAATAGAGTAAATAAACATTTGGCTGAACGGGGGAACTAATAACAATATTCACAGAATATTGTCGCAAGATAAATAAATGACTAGAAGTATAAATGGGAAGGGAAAATGGGGCGAGGAACATAGGACATCGTACATCTGGACATGGAAAGTGTATCAAATGAAATCTTGTAGAGGGAAATGTGAAGAATGCCTGTGGCCAATAGCACATTTGGGCGATTTTCTCCAATGTAAAGAGCAATTAATAAATCTTCTGCAGACTTATAGAGATGTGGCCTCACCTGGCGAACCTATGGGAAAGACGGACATGATTAAATATTACTCAGATAATTTCTGGTACCCACCTAGTTTGTCCCGGCATATAGACTGTCCCATAGCCTGCGAAAACAAACAGATGAGATAGTACAGGACATGTTAGATCAGGACATCACTGAACACTCTGTCGGTCCGTGGAATAGTCTGCTTTTCCTAATACTCAAGAAGGAGGAGAATTTAGGCCCGTAGTTGACTATCGTAAAAGAGACTCTGTCACTATACCCGATAGATTCCGTTACCAGTCTTACCAGATTTACTGGGATCACTTGGCGAGAATAACAGTTTTCCTCTCGCTTGGTTTACTCAGTGGCTACTGGCAAGTAGAAATGGAAGGGTCGCCACGTCCAATAACTGCCTTCAGTACCCCTTCTGGACACTATCAGTTTAAGAGACTCCCCTTTGGTCTTAGAAATGCTCCATCAGTATTCATGAGATTTATTCATTCTGTATTCAGTTGTAAAAGCAGTCATTCTCTTTTACGCTTATATAGATGACATCATTGTAGTGAGCAAGTTCATCCCTGAACATTTTGCCATGCTACAAGTTTTTGATCATTTCAAATGGCAGGTCCAAAGGTTAAGCTCAGTAAATGTGACATTTTATGTAAGGGAATAAAAGTTCTGGGACATGTGGTTGATGCTGAAGGAATTTGTACAACAAGTGAGAAAGTTAAAGCAGTTTCCATCTTCCCTGAACCTACCAGTACTGGCGATGTGAGGAGTTTCCTTGGTCTGAGTGGTTACAATCGGCGATTTATTCAAGGGTACGCTGAGGTCGCAGCTTCTCTGACTAAATTAATTAAGAAAAATGAACTTTTTGTTTGAACTAAAGATCAGTCACAAGCTTTTGAAACACTGAAGACAGCACTTGCTAATGCCCCAGTCCTGGCATTCCCTGCCTATAAGAAACCTTACTTATTGGTGCGGTATTGATGCACGGTGATCAAGCAAAGAGGAAACGTGTAATAGCGTATGCTAGTCGTGCCCTAAATACCACCGAACGTAACTACAGTGTTACTGATAGGGAGGCTTTAGCAGTTGTTTGGTCTCTTAAACATTTTAGAGATATCCAGTGCATATCCAAACAGATCATCTCCCACGTTGCGATTTATTCAAAGGAAGATGTCTTACAGGTCGTCTGGCACGATGGACAGTCATTATCCAAGATTTTAACCCAACCTTTCAGTACGTGCCTGATAAATCAAATGTAGTTGCAGAAGCTCTTTCACGTCACGTAATCGCGGCAGTCTCACCATGTCAACCCACTGATGCAACTTACACCATTCTAACCTCAGATGTAGTTTATAACTGTCAATGCGCAGATCCTCTGTGATCCAAGGTAATTTATTTCCTGGAATCAGGAGACTCTTCAACCTATCTACTCTGCTAGTGCCAGTAGATGATCTCATGATAGACAATGATATTTTGTACAGGAAGACATCCCTTACAGGAAAAGACATACTTGACAGGGAGGAACATCAACTCGTTGTTTCCACTGCTTTAATTCTACATTGCCCATAACACACCTCATGCATCCCATCCGGGAAAAGATTGACGTCTGAGACAAGAACGCCATTCAATTCAGTGGCCTACTATGTGGAAGGACATCAATGCCCACTGTGAGTCCTGTGTGTCCTGTAATCGTCATAAAAGGTCAACCGGATTAACTGCCCCACTTTTGCAATATCCAGTTCCATCACGTCCGTGGGAAACCGTTTCAATTGACCTCCTTAAATAACCTCTTACAGAATCCGGTGCAGTGTATTTGTTCGTGGCTGTCAATCATTTCTCACGTTACTGTGTCCGTGTGGCTTTCTGAGACAAGCCCGCTAAGAGTGTCGCACGTTCCTTTACAGATCTTGTCATTTGTCCCTTCACTACACCGTCTACTGTTATTACCGATAATGGCACAGAGTTTAACAATAGTCTTCTTGTTGAGATTTGTAAACAGTATAACATCAACAAATGTAATATCATACCCAACCATTCAGCTTCCAATGGCCTTGTCGAAAGGCAAATTGGAAAAGTGTACGAATGCTTCAGGCATTAGGTTCTCAAAGCACCTGTTGGGATGAGTGGATACCCCAAGTTGCGGCCTCAGTCAATAGTTCCATCAGTGCTTACATTAGCGAAATTCTATTCTTTGTCTTATATATTTTGATAAACATCTGCCCTATTCAATGCTATCGTCGAAACCTGGTCCACAATATAAATTGGATGATTTTGTGAAAGCAAAAATGACAGATTTTCAGAAAATACACCAGTATGTAAAAGCTATCCTGGGCTTATCTAAAGAGGATATGGTACAACGCCAGCATAAGTCTGCATCTCCTATCATCATCAAGGTTGGAGGCTTAGTATTTGCTCGTTCATACACACGTAGTTCTAAATTATATGATAAATTTATAGGCCCACACCAGGTGATAACCCGTAACGGTAACAAATCAGAAATACAGGAAATATCCACTAATAATAGCATGTGAGCGCACGCACATGATCACAAGTGTGCCCCGTGGGGCCAGGTGTTGGAAAAGTCACTTGGAAATTCTCCATCTTCTTCTCCTATTCCTTCTTCTGACACTTTGGAAAAGTCACTTGGAAATACTCCATCATCTATTCCTTCTTCTGACACCCCTTGAAATGCCCTTTCTCATTCTAAGGCAAAACATCTTTCCCCTCCTGTCAACGACTATCGCTCAAAATTGCACTCTGCACACAAACCTTCAGTTTCTTGAACAAAATTATCACCGCAACCGTACCCTCTTCAGAATCATCTCCTTTAACTTAGATTTATTTTACAGGCAAAGATGTTGTGGTCCTACGTGCTGGCGGTGCTGACCGTTACGGAGTCCGGGTTGGGTATGGACGATGGCGTCGTGAGGCCGGGGAGGCTAACGAGCATGAGAAACGAGGTGATGGTAGTCGAAGATGTAGCCTACTCTCCCTGCTCTGCGACCTAGAAACGCTGGCCTCAGAAGCCATCGCCCTGCCACACTGTGAGCACTAAATGAGATACAGTCCCTTCTGTCAACCACTGTGGAGAAACACAACTTTGATGCTTTCTGGTACCCTCTCTACTTACCAATCGTTGGAAGTGACTACGTTCGCACTAGATTTTCTCACCTAAATAACACTTTTCCTATCCAGACACCTGTAGGTCGTTCACATGTGAAACGTGGTCTCTTCAATCTCAGTGGAGAAATACTGGGTGGTCTGTTTGGTGTGGCAACTTCTCGTGAACTCTCTGATTTCAAATCGAACCTTGCCGATTTGGCTAATGTCCTTGAATCTCAAAACAAGGTTCTCCTGGCTCAACACTGTGTGTTGCAGAAAATCATTGCACACCTCAACGATGCAACAGAAACGCTTAATCATTTCTCGGGCATTTTACAAGGGCAGATTTCAAAAATTAATATTGTAACTGTGTTGTTATATGTCGTGCTGCATCTTGACAACTTATATACAACTTTCCCTAGACTCTCTTCTTTCCCATTTCGCAGCTTTCGTTCGTCTTCTAGTTGATGCTGTTGATGGTCATGTTACACTGAATCTGTTGTCTATCTCTGATCTTCTTTCAGTGCTGGAATGGGCTTACTCTACCGTTGACTTGTCTCCAGTGGTTTTATTCTCCGTTTTAGAACTGTATTATCCCGTACTTGAAGCGACTTTTTCTTCCTAATGTCATTGTTGTTCACATTCTACTCCGTTCTTCTGTAACGTTCGACCTCTTCCACATCATCCTCTTTCATTGCTCATTCAATAATTCCTTGTTGCAGGCTTTTGTCTCCTCTGAATATTTCCTCCTATCTCACGATCTTATATAAATTGCGTTTACATCCTCTAATGATCCCAGCCAATGCTCTTCTCTTCTGCCTACTTCTCGTCTCTGCTCTGCCTATCTTCTAGCCATTTTCGCTAGTAGTGCTGCTCCTTGCGAATCTGCTTTCGTTCACAATTTTTCCGTACGATCTGTCTGCTCCTTCGTTCCAGCCCCCAAACTTCCAGTGTACCATGATCGTCTTGGTCATGTCCAATACTTCTCTTTCAGTGTCCCAATCTTTGCCAGTATCATCTGTCCTGGTGCGCCTGTTCGTTCGGCTTTTATAGAGCACGCGAACATTGCGCTATTAAGTCAGAATCTGTGGTTACCTACCCTACGCGTCATCACTGTGCAGTTCATTCTCACGCATTTGAAATCTTCCAACCAATTAATGTGTTCTCCCACCTTCCGTCTGACAACTTATCCATCACATCCGAGAAATTAAGTATGTTAGATTTTCTCAATGAAAGTGATTTTGTGCTGCATCAGTTCTCATTGGCCTTTAATCGTTTTTGGGTGCGTCTGTTCATCTTGTTTCCCCCCTTTGCTTCTTTTTTTTCGTCATAATTCTTATTACTATCTGTGTAGTTCATTGCTGTGTTAGACGAATGGAGAAAAGACTGCATGAAATCAGGGATGCGACAGTAGTAAGACCACTACAGGACGTTGAAACTGGTCGTACCTAGTGACAATGACACTGGCTGTGACTATCTGAAGTGAAAATATGAACCCTGATACTGAAAAGGAGAAAACTGCGTCAGGCGGAGGAAGTTAAATGATATAATGGTAAAAAAGACAGGCATATCATGAATTTCAAACCTAGTTTAAAGAATTTTACACAGTAAACTTTACAGGTCTGTTCTGTTTAAACTATTAATTTATGAAATATAGCAAAAAGAAAAATATTCAAAGCAGCTGAGAACAGATTATACGATGAATCTTCAAGAACTAAAGAATAAGGTTTCCTGGCTTGATTTTAAGGTTTTAACCAACCAGATTCATAAAAATAACACAGACAACCTTAAGAAGACTAAGGATACTCATAATAAAAAACTGGTCAGATTAGGAATTCCTATTTACTCTAGTGTAGATAAACATAAAGTAATCATAAACTTTTTCAGTAGGACATTAACGGATGAAGAGGAAGATGCACTGAAACTCGGTCTCGACTTTTCCTTACCAGTTTCCAAGCCAGACTTTGTATGCCACTTTTTGAGTTTTGAAAAGTTAATTTACACCATATCCAGACTAAGAATTTATAATCCTAATAATGATTCGTCAATTTGGACTCGAACAGTTGAAAAGATCAGTTCGATAGCTCATAATACCTTCAAAGATTTTGGTAATTTCTCATGGTCAGTATTTGGTAAAGACAAGGTCAAAATATTTAATTAACTGAAGGCTGATACAAAAATTGTTATAACTAAGCCAGACAAAGGGAGAGGGGTAGTGGTGCTGAATAAGTCTGATTATGTGAGTAAAATTTCAAATTTGCTACCTGACAGAAGCAAGTTCCTTGAACTTAACATAGATCCATTTTCCTACGTACTAAAGTTGGAAGATAAACTTAATAGAGTTCTTAAGAGAATATAGAACTTGATTTCATCAGAAACTTATAATTTTCCTTTTGCCTCTGGATCTGTCCCAGCAATCCAGTATGGATTACGAAAAATACACAAACCGGATGTGCCAATACGTCCCATCTTGTCGGCAATTGCAACCTTTAATTATAATTTGGCTAAATTTCTTGTTCCCATACTGAATAGCCTCACCACAGACAACTTTACTGTTAAAAATTCTATCAGTTTCGTACGGGAGTTAAAGCAGCTTCAATTTCCACATTCTGTGGTCATAGCAAGCTTTGATATTAAAAGTCTGTTCGCAAATATCCCACTTAAGAAACTACAGATATTTGTATTGCTGAACTATATAAAGGGCGGGAAGTAGTCAATAATTTAACAAAGCAGAATTTCAGGTCCATTTTAGACTTGGCAGGTAACGAATCCATGTTCATATTTAATGGCAAATTAAAAAAAAAAAAAAAAAGTCGATGGATTGGCTATGAGATCCCCACTGGGCCCAACATTAGCTAATATCTTTCTATGTTTTTATGAAGGAAAATGGTTATCAGATTGTCCTCTTAAGTTTTAACTTTTTTTTTTTTTTTTCGTAGGTATGTTGACGATTGTTTCTTATTGTTCAGAGAATCTGATCATGTTGTAAGGTTTCTAGACTACCTGAATTCCAAGCATTTTCTAATATTAAGTTCACTGTTGAGACCGATAATAATAACTTGCTCCCTCTTTTAGATATTCAGCTAACCAACTGTGGTAAATACTTAGGTACTTCTGTTTACAGGAAGGAATCATTCACTGGTTTGGGTCATTTGTGTGTACAGTTATAAGAAAAACTATCGTTACCCCCAGGAATGTTCGATACAAAACGAACGTTATCTGGGCTATGTGGGCGGGTCCTTGGTGTTCGCCCCTCGCCTATCTAGTGTTGCCATATCACAATGCCATTACAAAAGTTGGAATAATGAGCAAGAATGAGCTCGTTCGTTGATCGTTGAAAGATTCCCTGCACATATAGTGCAGGCCGGGTCATACATTAGCCCCAGTCAGTGGTATATGGGCCGATTAAAAAACAGTAAGTGGGGAGGACAGGACCTGGGGATTGCCCAGCACACACGTCCTGTCTCCTGACTGGCTTTGTGGTGTGTGTGAAGAATGAGCTATATGGCCAGGAAATATATAGGACGTGTTTGCTTTACCCTGAGCGCCCTACCGGAGATTAATAATGAAACTCGCCACGTTTATTACATTCCTACTATTCAACACTTATTATCTATAGAGTACGACAAATAAATTATTTTGAAGGGTATTAAATCTATAGGCATCGATTTTTTTTTTTTTTTTTTTTTTAACGATAGTCTAGCACTGGAGCACGAGTTCATTTGTTTGCTTTAGATGGCTGGTTAAATGCTTCAGATGGATGCTTCAGAGTTAATATGGATGGGGTGTGGTATATCCATGTTCTGCACAAGGGGCTATAATCGCTCTGTATTTATTATATGTAGAAAGCAATACATATCATTATTACATTGAAATTTACTAACTTGGCTTGCAACGGCTGAATTACTATCATAACGTCTGACATGAGTGCACATACACATTGCCCGTCTGCATGTGTATTGCCGACTCTACACCATTGTTATATTTTTATTTAATGAATTCGGTGCCGGATAATAAAACGTATTGCTTCTATGCACAGAGGCCAAACGATCTATTTAGCTTTTATTACCTCTAGCACAAACTCTATTATCTGTGTCTCACATAACCAACATTGATGGGTTTGCGGTACAAACTCTCCTGTCCCTTCATTCTACAACACTTCGTCGTTGTGTCATAGTGCATAGCTCTGAAGGGTAACGATAGTGTTTCTTATAACTGTACCTAAAATACATAAACTGAATTCAGTACGGACTTTATTTCATAGATGCTATGCACTTAGTTTAAATTGGACATCTTTTCACGATGAAATTGATTTCCTGAGTAAATTCTTCACCAGTAATAATTACCCTACTATGTTGGTTCCTAGGATGGTAAAAGATTTTTAAAACCAGATATTATGTGGTTCTGGGAAGGCAGTAACTGCAGCTAAGGACATACATTATATTAGGTTATAATATTAGGAACCAGCTTTTGAAAATACTCAAGTTTGTATGTCCTCAAATCTCATTTAGATTTGCATTTGTAAACCCTTTACTGTAGGTTCATTTTTTCGATGTAAAGATAATACTCCAAAGCCATTGTGCTCAAACATACTATATATATGCCTGTTCTAGCCGTACAGCTAGATATATCGAGAGTTCAATTAGGAACCTCAAAATTCGTGTGTGTGAGCACAGAGGCTTGTCTCATAGAACATCTTTGCCACTGTCTAACTCAACTTTGTCAGAGATTAGGAACCACTGTTTCGATATAGGCCATACTTGTAATAAGGATAATTTCAGTATTTTACACAGTAGTGATGATAGAATGGAACTGCGAATTTTGGAGTCCTTGTACGTTCATAAATTTAAGCCTTCATTAAATAACTATGAATCATCAACAAAGTTGTATACCTTAAGGTTATAATGTTTTGTTGCTATGACTCAGGATTTTGATACTTGGTTCATTGATTCTTTACTTGGTTCTTTGGCTTCACACTGGTTTATTGATGTCTCAGAAGCTTCTTGATACTTTTCCTTATGAAACACTGTGTTGTTGATTTTCAGTCTTTGCTGCCAACTCACAGAGGTAAGACTCTTATATTAATTTCTCGAGTTTGTTATATTTTGAAAATAGTTTTACATTTTAGTTTTATTCATAGTACAGTGGAGTCTCTTTTGTCCGAAAATCATGGGACTTTAAAAGTTTCGTTTAATCGATTTTTTTCGGATAAAAGATACTATAATAATAATTATGATACAAGGGAACAGTATTGTACTAATCACCCATTTCTGGCGACGTCTAGACCACTACCAGCACCAGCACCCTAAAAGCCACTCAACCATCACCAAAACACTTATTACACGGTAGTAACTACGTATGTAACTGCACTTTTGTAACTGTAATAGAAACTGTCAACTTAAATAAATCTTCACTCAAATAAACTTAAATAAACCTTCACCAAAACAATTAAGTAATTCACTGTAAGCAATTCGAACAAGAAAACTCTTAATCCTAATCATTTTTTCAATTTTTCTGTTTCCTTATTCAGTCATTTTCACATCATCCACATCATCTCCCATATCATCCAAATTGCAATATGAGTTTTAAATATTTTTAGATCTGAAGATGGGATAAGTTTCCCGGAACTAGTCACCTGGAATAAATTTGAATTGGAAAATCACCTTGATTCTCCTTGGCAGGCTCTATGCTATAAGATTCCCCACAGGCACCTCAGTTGTTGATTATATATTTTTACGGAACAGAGAGAGATAAGGAACACTTCAAGTGAGAATACTGAAAATCACTACTGTCCCGCAAATTTCCAGGTTCAAAACAAAAGAGTTGGGTAAAATTACAAGTTAAAGTTTAATGCACAAACTAACAACTAAATATTCAGGACTCATAAGGATAATGTAATGGCAAAAAACAGGTTAAATATATAGTTAACTGCAATAGCCTCTATTAACACGAAATTAGCAAGAGTAAATTTATCTAAGTCAGCCCTGATAAATGAGAGAACCGGATAATGCTCAATTAATGCAAGATATATTATTACAGATACAAAAATATTATTAATAACGGCTGACATCTAAAACTCCACATGAATCGCAAAAACATCACCAGGCCTACGAATTAACACCTTATGCTGTACAGTACAAGAAAAAATGCAACAACACTAATACTCAAATTACAGAGCAGCTAGATGATTGGAGACTTCCCGAGCACTCACAAAAATAATAACAACTGTACAGGGGAGGACAGAGATGTGAACAATATGAGGAGTAGATCTAAGTGGCAATTAATGAAGAGACTGAGCTCATTATATAGGGGCCGGCAGAGCTTGATACAACTTGTAAGAAGGACGCGCAAATGAAGCCATAGGGGACAAAGAGTTGACACTCCTGCTCTGAACAACAGAAAGAACGACTTTACTATAAGGGAGGAGAAGGGGGGAGTGAGGTAGAACACGGAAGCTTGGTCACTATGGAAGCCACGAGGCGAATCGTGATCAAACATGCAGCATACTGTGCGTTAGAATTATACAAAGGATGATGAAATCATAGGCTATGTAACACCTCCCCACAAAAAAAAAAAAAAAAAGAAATTTACAAAGGAAATTTCTTATTACTCTAAAACAATCTGTCTAAAGTCTAGATAAGCAATCTACAATAACATTTTCTTTCCCCTTGACATGTTGTATGTCTAATGAATACTCCTGAAGAAGTAGACTCCATCTTATCAATCTCTGATTTTTATCTTTAAACTTACTAAGGAATTTCAGTGGGTTATGATCGGTATAAATGACTATGGGGTCAAAACCAGAACACAAATAAAATGAAAATGCAGTAAACCCAAAATTAAGGCCAAAAGCTCTTTCTCAATAGTGGAGTAGTTCTTTTGAGGTGGAGTGAACTTCTTACCTTAATAAGATACAGGGTGTTCAATACCCTGATCATCCTCTTGCAGCAAAACAGCCCCAGCTCCTGTATCACTTGCGTCAACAGCCATCTTAAAAGGCTTAGCAAAATTTGGAGTAGCGAGCACTGGCTGACTTAATAGGATAGCTTTAAGTTTGCTGAAAGAGGATTCACAGTTATCGGTCCAGACAAATTTAACTCCCCTTTTCAGTAGGTCTGTAAATGGTGATACAAGAATTGAAAAGTTAAGAACAAATCTCCTGTAATAACCTACCATTCCCAAAAATCTTTGTAGCTCTTTCCTACTTTTAGGTCTGGGAAGATCACTTATAACCTGAACCGTAGCTCCTGGTGGTGCAACTTGTCCATCAGCAATTACGTACCCAAGGTACTGAACTTTAGCTTGACCAAACTCACACTTTGATAAATTAGCTACAAGATTAGCCTGAACCAAACGCTCAAGAAATTTACTGACATGGCATAGGTGATCTTTCCAGTTGTCACTGAAGATTAATACATCATCAATATAAACAACACACCCTGCCAAACCCTCTGTTACAACATTCATGAGCTTCTGAAATGTGGCTGGTGCATTCTTCATACCATATGGCATTACAGAACATGCAAAAGTCTTTCCTAGTGTTACAAAACATGAGATCTCCCTAGCACGTTCAGTCATAGGTACTTGCCAGTATCCCTTTAACAAATCAAACTTACTTATGTACCTAGCCTTTCCGATCTTGTCTATGCAATCTTCCACGCGAGGGAGAGGGTAAGTGTCTGTTTTGGTTATCTGATTAACACGTCTATAGTCGATGCAAAGCCGCTGTGACCCACCTGGCTTAGGGACTAGAGTGACAGGAGAACTCCACTCGCTCTGACAGGGCTCAATCATCTTGTGGTCCAACAGGTAGCCAAGCTCCTTCTGGATGAGAGGAACTTTCACTGGGTTCACACGGTAAGGAGGCAGTTTAATTGGCTTTGCGTCTCCAACATCGACATCATGCATCAACACAGTGGTTCTTCCTGGAGTGGCACGGAACACTTGCGGGTACTCCTGCAGTAATGCCGAAAACTCCTGCCTTTCCTCGGGAGCTAGATGAGAAAGCTTAGTCTGGAGATCATTCATGATATCAGGATTCTTCCCCAAACTATCACTCAGGCTCATGCTGCATGGGAGAACTTCACTTGCAGACTTGGGTGGAACAGCTACAGTGCAGACTGGGTTATTTTCGTCCCGCCTGCGATATAACTTTAGCATGTTGATGTGACAAAGTTGCTTGTTCTTTCTACGATCTGGTGTGGCGATGACATAGTTGACATCACTGAGTTTCTTCTCCACGAAATAAGGACCACTAAACTTGGCTTGAAAAGGTTGCCCATGCACTGGTAGCAGAATCAAAACCTGATCTCCTGCCTGAAAGTGGCGTAACCTGGACTTATCATCATACCAAGTCTTCATCTTCTCCTGAGCAGTTCCTAAATTCTCTCTCGCCAGCTGTAAAGCAGTGGACAGCCGTTCTTTGAACTTCATCACGTACTCCAGCAGGTTGACGTCATCTTCCTCCAACAGCCAGCATTCCTTGAGTAACTTGAGGGGTTCTCTTACTTCATGGCCGAACAGTAGTTCAAAGGATGAGAAGCCCAGTGATTCATTTGGAGATTCTCTTGCAGCAAATACAACGAATGGAAGACCTTTATCCCAGTCTTTCTGATGTTCCAAACAGTATTTCCTGAGCATCGATTTGAACGTTTGATGATATCTCCCCAACGCTCCTTGGGTCTGGGGATGGTAAGCTGAAGACGTAATCTGGGTGATGCCCAACTCTTTCAGAGACTGCTTGAAAACATTTGACATGAAATTGCTTCCCCGGTCTGACTGTACCTCCTTGGGCAGACCAAACTTGGTGAAGAACCCTAGCATTTCCTTAACCACGTTCTTTGCTGAGATATTTCTAAGTGGAATGGCTTCAGGATAACGAGTAGCCATATCAATCAGGGTCAACACATAAGAAAATCCTGAAGAAGTCTTAGGAAGAGGGCCCACAATATCTACCAACACACGGGTGAATGGCGCCTCAAAAGGAGGAATGGGAACTAGAGGTGCAACCTCTTCGGTCTGATTACACTTCCCCACAACTGACAGGTGTGATAAGACTTACAATACCAGGAAACAGCTCTGAAGATACCTGGCCAGTAGAAGTGTTTCAAAATGCGTGCCACAGTCTTCCTCACTCCAAGGTGTCCTGCCAAACTGGAATCATGAGCTACTTTAATGATATCCTGCCTACAAACACGAGGGATGACAACTTGACGTACAACCTCCCATTCACAGTCGGCTGATGCTGTTGGGGGTCTCCACTTCCTCATAAGTACTCCTGACTTTATATAATAACAAGTAGAAGCACCAGCTGACTCTTCCTCACTGCAAGCAGAGTTAGCTAGACCTTTCAACTCAGGGTCAGCAATCTGCAACTCAACCAACTCTTGACGAGACAAATTATCAACACTACGGGGTACTGCCTCATCTGGTGAGTGGTCCAAATTAGCAAGAAAAGTGTCAGCTAGGATAACATCATCATCATCATTATCCTCTAAGTCACCAGTAACTTTAGACTTAGCCCTAGTGGCAGCACACGCAGAGAACACATCAGGGACACCACAGTCCTGGGCCGCAGTCACTGGCTCACCAGACAACTGAGGAGCTGGACACGCCTGACCTCCACCAATATCATTTCCAAGTAAGAAAGTTACACCTGACATTGGGAGTGTCTCAACCAACCCAACCATAACGGAACCATTAACAAAACCAGACTCTAAATTCACTCTGCACAGAGGGACAGAGAAGTAATTATTCTCTACACCTTGTAAGATTACAGTTTCATCAGAGGAATTAACATTAGAGCCGAGAACTCTGGTCAGCATAAGGGATTGGTAAGCACCTGAATCACGATATATTTTAACTGATTTCCTGTCATTACTGTCCAGAGGACTGACAAAACCATCAGACAGGAAATTAGCACATGAACTCTTGAGAGTGTCACGCACGTTACTGCTCAAAAGAGGAGCTTCATCATGAGAATTTAATTTACCCCTCAAAGCAGGTTCAGTTAACTCAGTTAAAGAATTCTGTTAACTCTCAAGGGTGGACACTAGACCAATTGACTGAATATTTAAAGACTCCTTTTTGTTCACATCACGCTGTCTCCTGAAACATTTCTCCGTAGTATGACCAAGCTTACTACAATAAGTACATTTACTTTTCTGAAATCTAGAGGTGGAGCTGGTATTTACTTCCTGAGAAACATCATCTTTATTCTCTTTCCTGTTACCTGTACTCTGAGTAGAGGCAATGTACTTACTATCAGCTTTCCTTTTTTCTTTAGAATATCTCTTGTGAGTGAGAACATATTCATCAGCTAAAACTGCAGCATCAGACAAATTATCTATTCTTCTCTCATCAAGATATAGGGTTACAACTTTACTAATACACCTCTTGAAATCCTCCAGCAAAATCATCTGCTTAAATTTACCAAAATCAGAATCCACATTCTTAGAATTTAACCACTGCTCTAACAGATCTTCTTTGATTTTTGCATACTCAACATGGGATTGCTTATCTTGCTTATAAGTTGTCCTAAATTTTACTCTATAGGCTTCAGGAACAAGCTCATAGGCCTTAAGAATCAAGCTCTTAACTACATCATAATTATCAGATTGATCCTGAGACAAAGATGCATAAGTTACTTGAGCTTTACCGGTGAGAACAGTTTGAAGGAGTACTGGCCAATACTTTTTGGGCCAATTAAAACCTGTTGCTACCCTCTCAAACAACTGAAAATACTTTGTTAAATCAGATTCATTAAAAGGAGGGACAAGTCTAACATTTTTAGCCACATCGAAATCATCAGAGCTAGATGATCCAGTTCCACTTTGTTTCATGCGATACTCATGGTCTGTCTGAATCCTAGCAATTTCTATTTGTGCCTGTGCCTCCTGAATACGATCCTGAGATTCAGCCTCCTTAGCACGAGCCTCCTGCAGGGCTAGCTGTAACTTAGCTATTTCAATCTGCGTTTTCTTATCTGGAGGAGGTACATTAAACAAGCTTTTATTAATCATGTCAACAATTTTGTCTTTAGACTGATGAGAGCGAACAGCAATTCCCAATTGTTGAGCAACAATCTTAAGTTCATTCTTTGTTCTGTTTTCTACATCACACACTGTTTGCACATTTGACAAAAAATCTTTGGCTTCATCAGGCGTAGTAATAGTAGACATCATGAATAAATCACAGTCACAAAATATCAAGCAATATCCTTATGATAAAATTCTGAATATCCTGATAAGAGGTCGCCAAATTTATGTTACGGAACAGAGAGAGATAATGAACACTTCAAGTGAGAATACTAAAAATCACTACTGTCCCGCAAATTTCCAGGTTCATAACAAAAGAGTTAGGTAAAATTACAAGTTAAAGTTTAATGCACAAACTAACAACTAAACATTCAGGACTCATAAGGATAATGTAATGGCAAAAAACAGGTTAAATATATAGTTAACTACAATAGCCTCTATTAACATGAAATTAGCAAGAGTAAATTTATCTAAGTCAGCCCTGATAAATGAGAGAACCGGATAATGCTCCATTAATGCAAGATATATTATTACAGATACAAAAATATTATTAATAACGGCTGACATAAAAAAACTCCACATGAATCACAAAAACCTCACCAGGCCTACGAATTAACACCTTATGCTATACAGTACAAGAAAAAATGCAACAACACTTATACTCAAATTACACAGCAGCTAGATGGTTGGAGACCTCCCGAGCACTCACAAAAATAATGACAACTGTACAGGGGAGGACAGAGATGTGAACAAAATGAGGAGTAGATCTAAGTGGCAATTAATGCAGAGACTGAGCTCATTATATAGGGGCCGGCAGAGCTTGATACAACTTGTAAGAAGGACGCGTAAATGAAGCCATAGGGGACAAAGAGTTGACACTCCTGCTCTGAACAACGGAACGAACGACTTTACTATAAGGGAGGAGAAGGGGGGAGTGAGGTAGAACACGGAAGCTTGGTCACTATGGAAGCCACGAGGCGAATCGTGATCAAACATGCAGCATACTGTACGTTAGAATTATACAAAGGATGATGAAATCATAGGCTATGTAACAATATATATATATATATATATATATCCTACTCCATTTTGTTGGAAGGGAACCTGTCTCTTTTTTTGACCAACTGTGTGAACATTTCACCAACTCTGAGCCAAGTATTGTGGGGTGTTTCCCCCCTCCCTGGTCCCTGCTTGTACTTGTACTTAAAGCTACCTGAAATTGGACCCAAGCCTGAACTATTGTTGACAAGAAAATAGACACCATGTAAAATATTTAGTGGTCTGATTAAACTAATTCACCCAGTCAGGACATTTTGAGTTATTGATGACCAGACTAGTAGCAGGAGTGCATGCAAATTTTCCTTGATCCTCCCCCCACCCCCCAACCCTTTGCCACCGTTCCATAGGTGAAGGGGGTCCATGTCAAGGCACCTTATCTAATACTGTACTTAATTTGGGCTTAGATTATTCTCTTGACAGGAGGGAAACTACGGTATTTTGTATTTTGTCCTCTCTCTCTCTCTCTCTCTCTCTCTGATTATTTATATATATATATATATATATATATATATATATATATAGAGAGATAGATAGATAGATATAGATATATAAAGAAAAACATGTAAAACAGTACTTTTTTCCTCTCGGACTGTCTACAGTCTTATGTAAAAAGAAAAAAAAAATCTCTACTCTCCATTTTTTACCAACTCAGTAATTTTTTGACCAATTCAGAAACAAACACTTGGGAAGTGACGCCCCCACCCCTCCCAGGTAGGGCCATCCCTACGTAACGACACCAAGCATGTCTAACTCGCATTGAGTTCTAGAACCAATCACTAAGGCTTATATTCAAGTGTTGGCTTTAAAATTATCTCAGTTTTCAAACCAGGATCACAATGAATTTCGCCATTACCCATATTCAGAACGAAGCTTTGGACCTTGGGGAGAAACCCCTGGCCATGATCTGGGGTCGAGTAGTACATAATCCTCCTCTAATCGTTCTAAATTCGTGCCTAAGGTTTCCATCAAAGCTCACACATACTACATTACTTTTGTAGAAAGCCTTTATTGCATTCAGTCATTTTTTCATACCATACGTCTACGGGACCATCCACAGACCCTCCGTGTTCATCCCGTCATATGCTTTCTCCATATCTCTAGGGACTATATACAGTTTTCCACTACTTTCACAAGCTTTTACGATATATATATAGCACATTCCGAACACTTTTACATTTATAGTTTACCACACGTATAGCACCTGCTTTATTTAGCTCATTAGTAATATGGCGGCCATCCTTAAAAGCTTAGGGGGAATAACCGCCGCCTCTTCCCCCCAATAACTCCTCTGCATAGATACACAAATAAAATATGAGCTAATTACAACAGCTTAAGCTTTCGCCATCATAAATCACTAAAAAAAGGATATACAGTATATAATCATCCCCTTCTAGCACAAATGAATTACGCAAGCCCATGCCGGTTTCCCACCTTATCATCTAAAGAACTGGGTCGGAAAGCATGCGAGCATGCACTGCCTATCGCACAGGACTTTTACAAAAATTTGCTTCAGCTTTCAATTTGGGGAAACAGTTAATTAGAAAATTAAAATGTCCATGAAGAAGTTTAATCGTTCCTCTATACATAACAAGAAGTAAATAGTTGCCATCTAATTGCATATTGCTGTGGTGATGTGTGTGTTGACAAATTACATAGAGTTTTGTTACCAGTAGCAATTGTTTTCATGAAAAAAAAAAAAAAAATCATGTTGAAGTAGAACTGTGGCATGCTGTGATGATTGGTTTCCCGTGAGAGTGGGGCCGCGACAGGGATGTGTGATGTCGCCTTGGTTGTTTAATTTTTATATGGATGATGTGGTAAGGGAGGTGAATGCAAGAGTGTTAAGTGGAGGTTTGAGTCTGGTGAATGCTGATGGTAGAGAGTGGAATCTGAATCAGCTGCTGTTTGAGGGTGATACTGTACTGTACGGTGGCTGATCCGGAGGTGAGATTGAGACAGTTGGTAGAGGAGTTTGGAAGGATGTGTGAAAGGAGGAAAATGAGAGTATATGAGAATAAGAGTAAAATGATGAAGTGTACGAGGTTGGTATGTGGTAGAAGGATGAATATAGTTTTGAATGGTGAGTTGCTTGACGAGGTAGAGTGTTTTAAGTATTTTGGGTCACATGTTGTTGTGGATGGAAGAATAGATGTAGAAGTGAAGTTTAGAATGAATGAAGTAGGAAAGGTGCTGGGAGGAATGAAAAAAGGGTTCAGATGTCGTTCGCTTAGAATGGATATAATAAGAAGGCTGTATGAGGGTGTAGTATTACCGACTGCGTTATATGGGGCTGCAACATGGAATCTGGGTGTACCAGAGAGAAAAAGTTTGAATGTAATGGAGATGAGGTGTCTGAGGAGAATGTGTGGAGTGACGCTTATGGATCGAGTGAGAAATGAAGTGTGAAGGAGAACTGGAGTTGCGCGGGAGATGGCTGATCGATTTGAGCAGATTGTTGCGATGGTTTGGGCATATGGAGAGAATGGATGAAGAGCGATTGGTGAAATATATAGCTAGATCGGATGTGAGAAATGTAAGGCTGAGAGGGAGACCACGAATAGGATGGATGGACAGTGTGAAGAGAGCATTAGATGCGAGAGGGATGTCTGTTGAGCAAGGAAGAATGGCTGCGCGTGATAGGAATGATTGGAGAGAAAATGTGAATGAATAAATTGTGACGCAGGCATGAGGGGATATACTCCCACATTTGGTCTGATCAGCTGATCAGGTCAGGTGCGGGTAAGGGGATGGGTCCATTATGGTGTGGCAGGGGTAAACCAGCTCTGCTGTCGGGCCGTGCTGTGAATGTCACTGATTACACTGCGCAGTTGACTCTCGTGCGGTGTGGTGTAGTAAGGATCTCTCCCTTCTTGCCTTGGGGCTAAGATAAGAATAAATGTGTGTTTGGATGAGGAAATTGGGAGTGTGTCGTCCTGTCTCGGCTACCTTCCTCTCTTTGGGGGAAGTGGCCTAGGTATATAGATAGATGGATATCAGGAATTAATGGAGTGTGTGGTGAAATGCCGAAGCATGGGGGAGAGATTGTTGTAGAATGGATGTGGAAGATGTGTAGATTGGCCTGGGAGGAAGGTAGAGTCCCGGAGGATTGGAAGTCAGGTATAATTGTTCCCTTGTACAAAGGGAAAGGGGAAAAAGTAGTGTGTGGTAATCATAGGGGCATTTGTCTTCTTAGTATAATAGGAAAAGTGTATGGTAGGATACTTATTGACAGTTAGAGAAAGAACAGAGGAATTAGTTGGAAAAGAACAGGGAGGCTTTAGGAAGGGAAGAGGTTGTGTAGATCAGATATTCATTCTTAGATCTTTAGTGGAAAAGTTTCTAGAGAAGGGAAAGAAATTGTATGCGGCTTTCATGGATTTGGAGAAAGCATATGGCAGGGTGGATAGAAAAGGATTGTGGAAAGTATTAAGAATATGTGGCGTAGATGGGAAGTTGTCGAATGCTGTGAAGAGTATGTATGAGGGTGCTAAGGCTGCAGTGCGTGTGGATGGTGAACTAAGTGAATTTTTCTATTTGAAGGTTGGGTTGAAACAGGAATGTGTCATGTCTCCATGGTTGTTCAATCTGTACATGGATGGGGGTAATAAAAGAGGTACAAGGTAGGGTAGTGGATGTTGGAGTGGCCCTGGTGAGAGAGGATAGTGTTTGGAAGCTCCCTGTACTGTTGTTTGCAGATGATACTGTGTTGTTGAGTGAAGACGAAGGGGAGCTGCAAGGCTTGGTGGATGAGTTTGGGAGAGTGTATAAGAAACGGAATCTAAAGGTGAATGTAGAGAAAAGTAAAGTGATGGTCTTTGAGAGAGGTGAAGTCAGTGAATGTACAGCGAGGTTGGATGGTGAGGAATTGGAAAATGTGAGTGCGTTTAAGTACTTGGGTAGTGTGATGAGTAATAATGGAGGTTTGGAAGGTGAAGTGCTTGAAAGGGTACAGCAGGGAAGAAAGGTTGCTGGTTCTTTGAAAGCAGTGATAAGAAACGGGGAAGTGAGCATGGAAGTGAAAAAGTTACTACATGACAGTATTGTGATACCAACTCTAACGTATGGAAGTGAAGCTTGGACGTTATTGGAAAGACACAAGTCAAGAGTGAGAGCAGTGGAAATGAGTTATTTAAGAGGAGCCTGTGGAGTCACATGGAGAGACAGGCTGACGAATGAGGATATAAAAGAGCGTTGTGGTGTGGATGTGGATGTGATAGGAAGCATTATGAGGAACACACTGAGGTGGTTTGGCCATGTGGAGGGGATGGAGGGTGAAAGACTGACGAAGAGAGTGTATGTGAGTGAGGTGGAGGGGGGAAGAGGGAGGGGGAGGCCGAGGATGAGATGGAGGGATGGGGTGGAGAGGTATATGAGAGAGGGGTGTGTGAGTTGGGAGCAGGGCAGTGAAATGGCGGGGGACAGGGCGACGTGGAGGCGTTTTGTTTGTGGCCACCCCAAACGGGATTGAGGCGTCTGGCAATAGATAGATAGAATAGATATTAGTAAGTAGTCAGTGTGTGATCCCTTTGATTGTAATTAAAGGAGAAGATTATTGTTCACAGCGCTCAGTATCTTAACCATTCACGTCTCTTCATACACAGGCTGCATTTTTTATATTTTTTATTCATAAATTCTACGATGGAGCTGACTAATATCTCCCTACATTCAAATATTATGTTGCACTTTCCACTTGACCAGCTGTGCCTTGCACTTTACTGTAGGTAAAACTTTCCCAGGGTAATGACTACACACGGATAATGCAAAGAACAAATGCTTTATTATTCAGAGAAGCAAGGAACACTTATGGAGAACAGTTTGTAATACCTTAGCACTAAAAAGCAAATGAACATAGAATCATACTGAACACTTATCATGCAGTCCTTCATTGCCCTTTCAGAAGCGTGGGGGTCGGAACTAGACTACTCAGTCCATACACTGAAGGGGAGAGCGATCAGTTGCCTACCACTAAATGTTATTATGTGAACAGTAAGCTTCAACCAGCCCTCGCATATACAGTAAACCTTTATGGGACATAATCCAGTTGAAACGCTTTAACTCACTAGACCACCAGATCTTCATAAAATTATATGGGTTGGTTACCACCCAGTGTATAATGTGGTTTCCTCGGTTTTAAAACCATTTGACTTGTCATTCAGTGTAGAATCACCTGAAGGTAACACTACATCAAGTGAGTAGATGCGGAGTGTCCTCACCAACCACACTTAAAAAGCATATACGTATATAATTAAACTACAGAATGAGTAGACGTTAGTTAGCAAGGCTACAAGTATTTTAAAAGTAGAACAGAATTTGTGGTTTATATATATATATATATATATATATATATATATATATATATATATATATATATATATATATATATATATATATATATATATGCTTCTACGGATTGTTTATTCTGGGTTAATTACTGCTGATTTTAAACACGTATCAAATAAAACTACCGTACTGAAGTTTCGTAGCTTTATTTGAGAATCCTACTTAAAGTCATTCTTTTTCCTCCTCCTCACATCTGTGACCTATCTTCCTCTTTCCGCTATTTTCCCCCAACCTTCTATCACCTTCCATTTCATTTCTCCGTTCTTTCTTTCTTTCTTTTTTCCAGACCTCTGTTACATTCCCAATTCTCTTATCTTCTTTTGTATAATTATCATTGATTCTCTCTCTCTCTCCAAGCTATTAATTCCCTCGCATTCCTAGTCTTCTCCTCTCCCTCGCTTCCCTTCGTCCCACCCTGGTTTACTATCCTTCTCTTACTTTGCTGTGTCATCAACTTCTTCTTCGCTCACTTCCTTGCTCCCTCCTTCCTTCTCTCTCTCTCATTTTCGTTCATTCATTTTCTCCTTTCACTTTTCTGTCTCTCCCTCCTCTTTCTCTTACTCCCTTATTTCCTTTCCTCAGTATCTCTCCACCAATCTTCCCTTCATGTATATGAGTATTTAATTGCCATCTTTCTTCCCTCCATCTCTTCCTCTTTACGCTCTCCTTCTTTACTTTTCCTTCCCTCACTTTTTCCCTGTCTACCCTCGTCTTTTTTTCCCCTCTTCTCTCTTCGCTCCAAGGTTTCCTCTACGTTTCTTCTCTGTCTCAGTTGATGGTGACCTGAGCTGAGCCAGTAAGGTTGAGGAGTTCTGTGGAGTTGAAGGTTGCGACGAGGGTGTGGTTGCCGCTCTTCTTTGGGAAGATGCGCAAGTCGTACCTCATCTCCGCTCCCGCCGCTACATCACTGAGGAAGGATAAAAGTGGTGGGTTAGATGAATGAATGGTCAAGTTTGGTGGGTGTGTATGGGAGAATGCCTGGCTTTAGTTATTAGGATGGGTGTCAGGTGGGTGTATGGGTGAATGACTGGAGGGAGGTGATGGTTTGGTTGCACTGCAGTTGGTGGGATGTTGGAAGGCATGGAGCGGATGGGTTTGGTGGATGGACGGGTGAGTTGAGAAATGGAGACAAACATATAATCATATCGTCTCTTTGGCCACACATTTTAGTTTTTATTCTAGCTAAAGAAGAGGCAATTATTAACAAACTCAGAAAGATGTGTAGTACTGAAAGGCGTTAGTGAAGCCTACAACGAAGCCCCCTAGTCTAACGGCCATCCTAAGTAGAACAAAATTATCTGCAAGTAGCAGATGTAAATTGCAAGATGTCCTTGAGTAGGAGGGATGGCAGAGCTGATGGTAAACTGGTAGGTGAAACGAATGGGTCGGTAGGTAGAGGTAGATGGGTGACAACTGTTGAATGATACCATGAAATTGTTGGGGTGGCTGAATGGTCAGCGTTGCTGACTGCAAAGCTGCCGGCCCGTTAAGACCAGGGTTCGTATCCTGGTACGGGCAGCAGGCGTTACGCGACTCTTTTGTCCATCCACCCTCTAAGGGTTGGTAGATTAACTGAGTACCTAGGGAAACACGCAGGGAAAGTATTCCAGGATATTGGATGAAAAGCCCCCCACAGGCTCAAAGGCCTAAGTTACGGCGATGAGCACCACGGTTAAGAGCTTCAAGGCGTCTGCTCCCATCTTTATATCTTTATGTAGGTAAATGAAT